>NC_057716.1:2564618-2637236 GCF_004010195.1 Chiloscyllium plagiosum | reverse complement strand
TGCCCGTTCCCATCCCGCCCCCCCCGACCCCGTCCAACACTGCCTCCCGCCCGCTCCCACCCTGCGCCCCTAACCTTGTCCAACACAGCTCCCTTCCTGCGTCCAGAAGACTGTCTCACATGCAGGCCAGCAGCCAAGATTGAGAATCCCCAGCTTTTAGCTGTAATTGAGGGAAAAGTAGTTTCCACATCTTCAAGACCTCAACAGCAACTGCTGCTGGAAACTTTAAAACTAAAAATCCTCGTTTTGTAGTTTGGAACTTGACCGCACCCAATCAGGCTGTTTCTGTTGTTCCAATTTTAAAAAACACCCAAGGCTTCAGAATTGTTTATCTTCTCATAGACTGATGTCCCCCAATCTCTCTCAAAGAAACTAGGACAAAATCAATCTCTTAAAGCCATAGTGCTGTTACACTTGACACCCTGATAGCACTCACTCTTCAATCCCCAACCAGAGGATCCCCCACACCCCCCCACTCCCCCAACCCAGCCTCATACTGACTTGTAAATTTGTGTTCAGGAACTCCAACTGTGGGCTCTGTGGTGACCTTGCCACTGCCTGATGGGCATGTGGTTTGACGAGCCTTCCCAAAACAAGACATCATAGTCTCTTGCAGGCTAGCTAGCTGGTAGGTGGAACTCCCAATTTCACAACAGGATTTCAACCCTGCACCTAATTTAAATAGAACAAATGTATTGCTCACCCACATTGGTGTCTCAGTGCAGCTTGTTGGATCACGACTGGTGCATGACAGGAAGCTACGTTCTTGGAAGCAGAATTCATGATTGGAAGAATGAGGCTAGGGTGGTTGCTGGCCCCACAAGAAATAATTTAAAACATGTTCTATGCTATTTGACTGCATTACCAACAAAATTAGTCAGTACAAGAGCTATACAGTTGTGTAGTGATCTTCATATTAACCATGAGCTTCAATCATGCAGCAATAGCCACTTTAAAATGGCTAGGAGAAGGTGAGGATTGGAGATGCTGGTGATCAGAGTCGAGAGTGTGGTGCTGGAAAAGCACATCAGGTCAGGCAGCAACCGAGATGCTGCCTGACCTCCTGTGCTTTTCCAGCACCACATTCCCAACTTTAAAAATAGCGCACGGCTAAATGGAATGGGCTGTCTATGAGCCCATTTTAGGACCACTTGCCTCTTTTTTTGATGTTGAAGGGGCTAAGTGAAAATTGGCCAACTACTTTTCAATATAGGAAGGGAAATTCAAAAGTGGGCGAGGAGAATGAATAAAGAGCAAAACCTCTTGGATGCAACTTGGCACCAAGTCAGGAAGCGATCATAAATGTTACACTAAATTTCACTCCTGTTATTACCACACTCTGAGGCTGTCAGTGTTTTTACATAGAGGCTCCGTAAAAATATAAAAGCTGAAAGCTTTGATTTACAATTAAGCTGTGGCTCTTGACAGATCAATAATTATACACATCTTAAGTGTCCCCTGTGTAAGCATGCCTGCTATAGCACATGTATTGCCCAATGGTTGTCAAGGTAACAAATATACCCAGCAGATTGCATCACTGAGACTGTTTCAACTAGAGACAGTGTGGCCCTTCTGTGGTGTGTCTGTATGCAATGATATAGTAGTCAAAGCTAAGGAGTACAAATAGTATGCACAAGTTAACAAATACAGGTAGTTCTCTATAACACATGCTTATTAAACGTGATTTGGCTGTAATGTGATTGGTGAATTGCAGACCTTTTTATAAAGCGAACCCCTGCTTGCTGTTCCACAATTCCATCCCCAGCACACTTGAACAGCAAAACCCAGCCTCAGGATCCTCTGTCTGCAAAATGCAAATTCAATGTGTTCAGCTAAAACAGGAATGCAATCAGCTCAGCAAACCTTGAAACTTAGCTTGAAACTGGGAATTGTAGTCTACATTTAGATGGAGCTTTATTTCAAACCGGGGGAGAATGTCGAGGACTGGAATTCTGTATTGGCATCAATTGGTTTGTGCACTTTCTTGTGAAGTTCTTCGTGAAAGGTATAGTACTGTAGTCAGTGATTTTAGTGTTAGTGTTAAATTTACTGTATTATTTAATTAAAATATATAATTTAAAGATTTACTTAGACTGTGCGATCATTTGTGTTCAGCTAACTATTATTTTTGTTTTGATTTTTTTAACTGATATCTTTGGTGGATCACCCAACCCTGTTTTTTTTTCCATAAGCCCCTTTATTAATATTGCATGATTTTCTATAACAGTGTTGCAAAGGAACACAAGTGTTCAAGGAGAACTACCTATAGGGTACATCCATTAACCAGCTCATGTGCTGGATTGCATCGTGTGATGCCAGCAGCCTGTAATTACAGCTGAGATAATTGAACACTATTCCTTGTACTTCCAAGGTGAAAACTAATGCTTGGAGAACTTGTTACCACTGTTCGTAAATAATTGAACAAGGGTGAATCACACATCCATTCATGCTTTTTCATGCAAATTTGATTTTCACTTGCAGGATGCAGATATACACCCCAACAATCTATATGAAACAATTATTGATTAGTCATCCAAAGAGCTTCTCCAATTATTTTCTTTAATCACTTTCCTCCAGTGAGATTTTGAGCAAATGTTGATTGGCATGGGCACTCAAACATAATGTCACCATAGTCTTACCAGACTATAGGGCTGCTCTCTTATTAGAGAAGTGACTGGTGATGGTTTAACCTGAGGTTCACCACGTCTCAGTGTTGGCATCGCAAACCAGCCATCTACCAACTGAGCTGAACCAACCCCTCCAAGACAATCCTATTAACGTGGGGATTAAAGAACAATGCTATTTCGCGTTGAACAAAACTGGGTTTTTAAGAAAAATTACACACTACCATGCCACCTATCCATCTGCTGTCTTAATATCCTATGGGCTGCACGGTGGCTCAGTGGTTAGCATTGCTGCCTCACAGCACCAGAGACCCAGGTTCGATTCCAGCCTTGGGTGACGTCTGTGTGGAGTTTGCACATTCTCCCCGTGTCTGCGTGGGTTTCCTCCGGGTGCTCCGGTTTCCTCCCACAGTCCAAAGATGTGCAAGTCAGGTGAATTGGCCATGCCAAATTGCTCATAGTGTTAGATGCATTAGTCAGAGGGGAAACACATCTGGATGGGTTACTCTTTGGAGGGTCGGTGTGGACTGGTTGGGCCGAAGGGCCTTTTCCACACTGTAGCGAATCTAATCTAATCTAATCCTTCTGCCATATTATCCAGCTGGCATCTTTCCAGCTACCACACTACCCCTTACACATCTGCACAGTCACCCATTCAATCACAGTAATAAAATTTGGCCATTTAGCCCATTAAGTCTGTTGTGCCATTCAAAGAGTCGGTTTCAGCCTTGTATTTTCTTGGTGACCCAACCTCACTTACTCTCTGTGGTAAAGAATTCCACAGATTGGCTACCCTTAGGGAGAAGAAATTCCTCCTTATCCCTAAATGTGCAAACTGTTACTCTGAGACTATGCCCCTGGTCCTAGACTCTTCCATAAGGGGAAATAACTCTGCCGTGAATACGCTATCAAATCTCTTAAGAATCTTGTATGTTTCAGTAAGGTTACCTCTCATTCTTCTGAACTTCAGTGTGTACAGGCCCAACCTCCTCACTTCTTCTTATAAGACAATCTCTCCATACCTAGTGTCAGCTGAATGAACTTTCTGTAAACTGTCTCCAATGCCAATATACCTTTCTTTAGATATGGGATCCAAAAATTGTTCACTCCCCTATTTTTATATTCCATTCTCATTGATGTAAACATCAAAGTTCAATTTGTCTTCCCTATGAGCTGCTGGCCTTGTATGTTAGTTTTGTTTTGTGATTTATGTATGAGGACTCCCAAATCCATCTATGCTATTAGCATTCTACAGTCTTTCTCCATTTGTTCTTCCTGCCCAAGTGTATAACCTTAATTATTTCCCACCTTATTCCATCTGCCACAATTTTGTTCACTCACTTAACGTGTATCCCACTGTGAATTGTGTCACCCTCACCAATATTTGTGAAATCTGTAAACTTGGCTGTAGTGCACTCAGATTCCTAATTCTAGTGAAAAGAATGTTGGGAACATTTAAACTTAGAAATATCCTAAAATGAGGGAATGACGTCTGAAAAGATTCTCTGCACTGTTCCCAATGAGAATTCCTGCATCAGATATAATGGAACCACCAGCAGAAGATCATTTGGAAAAATTGGAGGAAGGTAGATCCTTTTTTGATTCGATCATGATCAAAGCTAGTGTTACGATCCTTATCAGAAAATCTAGGCTAATCGTGTTAGTGGGGAAATGATAGGAACAATACGCGCAGAACAGGCCCTTCAGGAGATTGTTACTAAGACATTATGTTCACTCAGGCAGCCATGATTTTTGTGTGTTGGGCCAAATAGTCTCCTTCAGCACTGTAATTCTGTGATTCTGATTCTCCTTTTCCACCGTTCCAAAGTTGTCACTTGCCACATTGATGACATTAAAAGAAGCTGCTTTCTGCGGATTGTTGTGAACCATACCTCAGGTGATTTTCAGAGCACCTTAATAAACACATTAGACTTAAGTTTGCAGCATTTCAGAATCTGACACTAGCTGCTATATTTCCATTTCCCCACTATCTCCTCTTGCTCACTGTTAGAAGGTATTTAGGATTGAAGAACAGATGATGGCTTGGGCCTGAGGCTAAAGAGAGAAATTTCCTCTGTGCAATTGAATCATAAACATTTTCTTTTAGAGCAGGTTTACAATTTAGTTACTCAAAGCTCATAAAGGCCACTTGTCCCCAGGGTTTCAGGATAGAAGATATTGCTCTGTATTAGCATAATCGGTGACCTTTGCCAACATTATTCTATCTAATTCACGCTGTTCATTTGATACAAGTTGTACTGTTCAGCTGTGTGGTATGCCCAAATGTAATACATATTTCCTGTGTCCATATTCTTATTGTCTGAGATAACCAAATGCTTCTCTATTTCCTTGCAGTGCATGTGAACTGCAGACTTAGCAACAGTTTGTGGTCAGCAGTGAAGTGATTATGCTTTGCTGTCTGTTCTGCTGAAATAGTGTTGGTTAGCATGGTTGGGTGGGCTACTGGTTTGTGATGGAGGCCAATGTTAATGGCACAGATTCAGTTCCCCTATTGGCTGAAGTTCTTGCCTTTTAACCTTGTCCCGTATCTGTGGTGTGCGAACCCCAAGGTTTAACTCACTACCAGGTGACTCTTCTGAATGAGAGAGAAGCTTCTGGGACAATAGTGACTTATATTTTGCTGATGGCTGCTCAGAGGTTTCTCTATGCTTTTGAGCAGCGACTTAAAGCCAAATGTTATTTGCTTTTGGCGGGGTGGGGGAGGTGAGAGGGCTGCTTGATGATTCCCTGTTACTGCTGGCTTGTCAGTCTACCGTATATTTCAGTCTCGGGAGTATTTTAGAATAGCCTGAGTTAGGGAGGGGAAGGCTACCCTCCCACAAGAGGTGAAAAGTTAATTAGCTGAAGGCATATAAAGATCACTGTCAAATGTTTTCATCTTCATGAGGCCCCTCTGCCTCCACTGAGGCTGGAATGTGGCCAAGGCGTGGAGATGGTCTCTTGGGAACAAGCCAGAGTGAAGGGACCATTTTTGGATCATGAGCACAGCTCATTGATTCGTGTGTTCATTATGATCCTTCCCCACCTGGAAACTAATTAGCATTTCACCTCTGCATCCCCTGGAAAATCAGAGGTCAGGAGGCATCACAGCCTCAGGTACCAAGGAATAATCTTGAATAGACCCAGTCAACCCGTGGCAGTAGGATTTTCAGAACAAATCAGTGTGAGGGAGTAAAGAGCTGCATAATGGATGGAAGTCATGGCAACTGACTCATAGAACATGAGTTATGATATAACAGAAAGAGTACTATTCTAAACAGCGTGTAGAAGTAGAGCATCCCGAGTATGTAAGTAGGAAAATCATTAAATGTGGCAGGATAGATAGAGAGCACTGCTTTTAACAAGGCATATAGTATCCTAGCATTCGTTAATGGGGCCATTGAGAACAAGAGCAGGAGGTTATGCTGAACTCGTACAGGCCTCAGATGTATTGTCTACATTTCAGGATGCCACACTTCAGGAAAAATATGAATGAATTGGACAGAATGCAGAAGAGGTTTACAAGAATGGTTCCAGGAATGAGACCCGACAGTTGTGAGAATATATTGGAGAGTGGGATTGTTTCTCTAGGAGAAGATAACGCTGAGGGAAGATTTAATAGATGTTTACGGGGGGATTCAAGATGATGGCCCAGTAGGTCCGGGTCTGCTGAGCTGTGCCCAGGACCCAGATAAAGTGGGACACCTACCCTCCCTGCACCTCTTAAATTGCTAAAAATAGTTTTTGTCCTCGCTGCTACAGTCATTTTGCACCAAACTTGAGCAGTTTGTTGCACTCTAACATGATTAAAGGCAAAGGGGCATGGGGCCAGCAACAGACAGAACCCCCCCAACCCCCACTGTAGCAACAGATGCATCTGCAGCCACACTGCGGGATTTACCTACGGAGGTGAGTTTGGTCTCGGAGTTTATAAAATTCTGAGAGAGGATCAATCCATCGATGGAAGACACTGGGCAAGGTGGGAATCGATCTCAGTCATGCTGCAAAAGCATGATCTTGGAGATTCAGACTGTCTGGCAACATGTCAGAGGGGCGGAGCAACAGGCTCCCACAACTGCTGAGGCTGGAGTCTGAAGTAGGCTGGGTGCGGGTTGAGTAGGCCCACCAGGTCGCAGTACGCAGGCCCGGATCGGAGTCACGCCCCCGTCTGGTTCTAGTGCAACTCCAACATTATAGAGATAAACAAATGTTGCTGGAGGCCTCCAGAGCACTGGGGATGGATCCCCAGGCTATGGTGCACAAGGGATAAAGAATAATGCTTTTTCAGGACTTCTCCCTGGTTGTGATTTTGACGAGGTAAAGAAGCGTCTGAGGAATCTGAATATTCAGTACTCCATGAGATATTCGACAACACTGCACTTCAGCCACGGCGGGTCTGTGTTTAGCTTTGGATTGCTGGAAAAGGAAAAAGAATTTTTGGACACTCTAAATTGAATGTCCTGAATTGTATGGACACTTATTCTATTTTATCTCTCTTGCCCCCCACCACTTTTTAATTTCTTTTTCTTATTTTTATTTGTATTCTGGTTGATTTACTTGGTTGTTGGGGGGTGTTTTTGACTTTGCCTTTTAATATATGTCAGGATTATAATTTTACATATTTTATCTCATGTTGCTGCTTTGCCAAGAATGCCTAGGGTAGTAGTATGGAAGGGATGGGTTCGGTACCCACCTTTTAACTGCCTTGTTATAAGATATTGGTATCTGTTTGTGATGTCTAGGGTTGGGGCATGCTCCAGCTGGAAGGAGTCAGGGTGGGATTATTGGATGGTATGAGTGCTCCCTGTGGACAAGGGGAAAGTCTCCTTTTAATTATGTTTTATGTTGTTACTACATAGGAGTAATTTTTAGCAGTTTTAATGTAGTAGTTTTAAAGGTTGTATTTTTCAATCTGTGAATTGTTTACGCTCTTTACTCAGTACTCTATGAGTGGGATTCTTCCTCCTGGGGGGTCTCACACTCTCTTGGATGATCATGGCTAAATGGTGCACTTGGAATGTTAAAGGGAGTCACTCACCAATTAAAAGGAAAACGATATTGTCAAGTCTTAAAAAAGAGAAGGTCGATGTAGCCCTATTACAGGAAGCGCACCTAACTGACAAGGAGCATTTGAAGCTGCAGCAGGGAGGGTTTGGCCAGGTGTTCTTCTCATCTTTCAACTCGTAGAGGAGTGGCCATTCTTATCTGGAAGAATCTTCCATTTCAAATGTTAAGCCAAATAAAGGATGAGTCCGGGCGGTTTATTATACTTAAAGCTGTAATATATGGAGAGCAGTATGGGATGGGATTTTGAATGTATGTTGCCCTTCGGCACATCCTTTTAATTTTGTAACGACTGTGCTCTCCAGATTGATGGCCCTTGGGTCATGTTATACAATTATAGGAGGAGATTTCAACCGTATCATTGATCCCGAGGTGGATAGGATACCGAGGAGCTCTGTGGGTATGTCTCTGCAGTCTAGGCAGTTGGTGGATTTGAATAGGGAGTTGGGACTGGTGTGGAGATGTGTGGAGATGTGTGGAGATGTCTTCACCCTGAGGGTAGAGATTTTACCTTTTAATCTAACCCACATAAGTGCCATACCAGAATTGATATTTTTTTGTCCCTTCGACCTTTTTGAACTCGGTACTGTCCTGCAAAATAGAGAATATAACTGTTTCTGACCACGCGGCAGTGTATATGGAGGTTAAGGCTGGTGGTGATGAAATGGACTCCCGGCACTGGCGATTGGACCCTTTCCTACTGAAAGATAGTAAGTTTATAGAATACTTTTCACAGGAATTTAAAGTTTTCTGGGATATTAACTTAGGTACGGCCAGCAACACATTGATGATGTGGGAGACTGCGAAGGCCTATGCGCGAGTCTTGATTATCTCGTATTCTGCAACCCGGAAACAACAGAGGGGAGAACAACGTCTGGCTCACCTGAATGCAGCTGAGTCAGCGTATGTTGATAGGCAGTCCATAGCCAAATTACAATGGATTACATCCCTCAGGGCTACTTTGAATGCTGCACTTACTCAAACAGCGAAGAGGAAGATACTGTTTGCAAAGCAGAGACTATTTGAGTACGGCGATGGACTGGGGAGCCGCCTTCTTTCTGGCAAGTTTTAGCATACCTTGCCAGAAAGAAGAAGGCTCCCCAGACTATTACATCTATTAGAGAGAGTACTGGCACTTTGACCTGTGATCCTAAAAAGATCAATGCAGCATTTAGAAAGTTCTATTTTGAGCTGTATCAGTCAGAGGACTGAGAGGATAGAATGAGGAAGATGGAGTCCTTCTTTAAGAACTTGGACCTCTTGGGTGTAATCTAGGAACAGGTGTCCTTTTTGAGTGCCCCTTTGACAAGTCAGGAAGTGCAGGAGGCGGTGAGGCTGCTCCAGAGCAGTAAAGCGCCCAGGCCAGATGGATTCCAAACTGAGTTCTATAAGGAGTTTATAGATGAACTGGCTGGACCTCTTATGGACATGTACAACTATTCATTCAGTCAGGGTAGTCTCCCGTCCTCTTTGAGAGAAGCAAATATCTGTCTCATTCTCAAGAAAGGGAAAGCCCCAGAAGACTGTACTTCGTACAGGCCTATATCCTTATTGAATGTGGACTTTAAAATCCTGTCGGAAATGCTGGCATTAAGACTGGAGAGGGTATTGCCATTTCTCATAAGAGGACCAGACGGGGTTTGTTAATAGACAATATGTGCAAATTCAATGTTGATTACAATTACACAGCTCTTCCCCTTTACCTAACATGACTCCATTTAGATAGTAATCTGCCTTCCTGTTCTTGCCACCAAAGTGGATAACCACACATTTATCCATATTAAACTGCATCTGCCATGCATCTGTCCACTCATCTAACCTGTCCAAGTCACCCTGTATTCTCATAACGTCCTCCTCACATTTCACCCCACCACCCAGCTTTGTGTCACCAGCAAATTTGCTAATATTACTTTTAATGCCTTCATTTATATCATTAATGTATATTGTAAACAGCTGCGGTCCCAGCACCAAACCTTGTGGTACCCCACTAGTACCATTCTGAAAGGGACCAGTTTATCGCTACTTTTTGCTTCCTGTCAGCCAGCTAATTTTCAATCCAAGTCAGTATTTTGCCCCCAATACGATGTGCCCTTATTTTGCTCACTAACCTCCTATGTGGGACTTTATCAAAGGCTTTCTGAAAGTCCAGGTACACTACATCCACTGGATCTCCCTTGTTACGGGTCGTAGGTCTACTAATAATATTAAAAGAGCACTAAATATGGTGTGAGTATGCCAGTAAAGAACAATACCGGGCTTGATTGTTTTCCTAGACGAAAGCATTCGATCGGGTGGAATGGCTGTATCTTTTTTATATTATGGAACAGTTTGGCCTTGGAGAGGTTTTACCAAATAGGTTACAGTGCTATATAGTGATCTGAAAGCAGCGGTACTTACTGATGGTATGAGAACAGATAATTTTAGTGTTGGCAGAGGTTGTTGCCAAGGGTGCCCTCTTTCGCCACTATTATTCACACTAGTGACGAAACCACTGGTCATTCAGACGGACCTCAGCATAACGGCCTGGAGGTAGGATCAGGCAAACATAGAATTACTCCTTATGCAGATGACGTCCTTCTTTTCTTAACTGACCTATTGACATCTGTGCCCCACTTAATACAAGTGGTTAATTTATTTGGTGTGTTTTCCAGGTACAAAATTAATTTTATGAAAATAGAAGCCATGCCGGTAGGAGGTCTTACCAGCACATCCAACTATGGAAATGGAACTCATTTCCCCTTTTTCGGTGGTCACAGGGAGGTTTTTCTGTACTTGTGTCTCTTTATTATCCCGGCTTTCGATCAGCTATGTAAATTATGTGCAGTTGTTAGAGAAAATAAGGCAGGACCCTCGGCGCTAGGAAGATCTTCTGATATCCTGGTTGGGAAGGATAGCTCTGGTCAAAATGAATGTTCTTCCTTGCCTATTATACCCCATGAGAATTCTTCCTTTGATATTGCCGAGGTAAGCGCTGCGTAGGCCTTATGCTTGGCCCAGATCTTTTATTTGGCAATATAGACGCCCCCTTATCAAATTAGATAAACTTTAGCTCTCACAAGAAAAGGAGGGGTCTAGATTTCCCAGACTGTAGGAAGTACCAACTGAGGTCCTTGCTATCATGTTTGGCTGATTGGACCTCCATAATCAATTTGGTTGGACATCGAGGCTTCCCGGGCAAAATGCCCCCTCATCAACCTGTTGTTTATGGACAAGATGAGAACTGTCATGGATCATTGTGTTTAGGACAATCGGGCTTTTACAGTCAAAGCTTGGAGGATGATGCGACAGGATGAGGCTAATTTACAAAACACTCCCCCTTCACTCCAGGTTTGATAGATGCTGGCTTTAAACTTTGGAAATCTAAAGGAGTCTCCTGCTTGGGAGATTTAATGATGGGGAGATCATGATGTACTTCGAACAGTTGCGTCAGAAGTTCGGGCTACTTTCCAAGGACCTCTTCTGATATTTTCAACTACGAGACTTTATGCAAAAAAGAGACCATATTGATGGTTAATCCTTATAAATTGGATGTGATGGGGAAAATACTTGGCCAGTGGGTGCCCCTTGGTCAGTCCTCTCTATCACTTGCTAGGTAATAATGTGTCAAAGGACATGGAATAACGACATAAAACCTGGACTCAAGAATTAGGGGTGGAAATCTCCTCAGAGATGTGGGAGGACATCTGGGAAAATGCTAGGAAGATCTCTATATGTAATAGGATTCGAGCTATTCAATTGAAGATACTTCATAGGGCTCACATGGCACCAGAACGGCTTGCAAAGTTTAAGATAGGAGCGTCCCCAATGTGCCCTTAGTGCAAAATTGTTGTTTGTGAACATGCCACAAGATCCGCAGGTACTGGGACAAAGTAGTGAACGCCTTGGCAAAGATCTTGGGAACTGAGATTGGTTTGGATCCGGTGTCTCTCCTTTTGGGTTTTCCAAACTTTCCCTCTCTAGATGTACATGGGAAAAACTGTTTACTATCCTCTCTTTTTGTGCGAGGAAAAACATTTTAGTGAGCTGGATATCGGAAAGTCCCTCAGGACACTCAAATTAGCATAGGATAGTTATGGAACATATTCCCCTGGACTTACTTATGAATATGGAGCAGCAGAAAACTGAATTGTTTTATAGAACATGGCGGCCCTTCTTGAGTTATATCGATATAGATGTATCGGTTATATTATCTGGCCTTTGTCTAGCTGTGAGGATGATGTCTGTTGGTTTGGGGACCCCTGGGAGGAAGAATCCCGTATAAATCCAGGTCTGCTCACTGTTGCTCCCACTGATGGGGAGCTGCAATGAGTGTGTGTTGACTGTTATAACTTTATTGAATGTTATCTTGTTATAATAAGCTATCTTGTTATGACTTGGTATAGTTCTATTTTGAATGTTTGTTTGTTTGTTTATTTATTCCTTTTTGTTAGTTATTTACCATACTGTAGCTTCTATTTTATATATAGAGCTTTCTTTCATATATATATATATATAGTTATCCTCTTCTGTGTTTTGGTAGTTTGTAGTGTAGATTAGTAGCCTGTTTATTTATATTGTTGTTGCTAATATATTGTAAAGTAGTTATACTATTTTGTACTAGTTTTGTAATTTTGTAAAAAAAACCTAAAAACATTTTCCTTTTAAGATGTTTACGAAATACTGAGGGATCTGGACAGAGTAAATACAGAGAAACAGTTCCCACATGTAAACCGATTTGAGAACCAGAGGGCGCAGTTTTAAAGCCATTGCAAGATATATAAAACTTTTCCTGTCAAGCCTGCAGTTGAAGAAGAGGAAGAGTCAATTGAGACATTCAAGAGGGCATTGGATGATTATTTAATTAGAAACAAAGTGTAGGGTTATGATGCAAAGGCACAGGTTTGGCACTGTCAAAGTGCTCAGAGAACCACTAACTATTCAGGAGTGTGCCCCTGGAACTGATTATTCCAACAGTGAGGATGCTGAGAGGAGTTTTCTTCCCTGAAAACAATAGGAAGAGGACAACCACCCTCACCAAGCAGGTTTCAGTTTTTACTGAACTGTCAGGAATTGGTGAGACCATGAGACCATAACGGAATAGGTGCAGGCCATTCAGCCCCTTGAGCCTGATCTGACATTCCTCACATTCACTTTCCTGCCCATTCCTTGTAACCCTTGATTTCCCCTACAGTAGTGCAAAGTACCTGGATCCAGTACCATAAAAACATCATGAAGTCTGGCCAGATGAGTACGCTGGTACTCTCAAGTGGCAACCATCACACTCTCACCTCTCTAGCATTCTTCCACACAGTACTCTCCTGACCAACACACCTTGAAGTCTCTTTCTCATTGCTTTCTCTTCAGCTTTCTGCTCAAATCTCCAACTCAACAGATAATACTCACCCTCCCATTCAATCTATTGCCCTCTTCTTCCCATTCCTAATAGTCACTCTCATTGAATGTGCAGCCTGAGTCCTCACCCTCGTATCTCTCTGCCTTTTCTTGTTGTAGAAGAAAGGTGTTCACAGCACCAAGGAGAGGGATAGGACCAGCAGGCTGAGTGGAACTGCAACCACAGCCACCCTAACATAATGGAGGGAGAAGCTCTGGAGCAGTAGATTGACAGCATGGCAAACTGTTGCTGATAAAGAGCTGGGGGTGGCCCAGAGACATCTTAGCTGCATTAGCTCTCACCTTGCCATTTAGCATTAACTTGTCACTCATGTTGAATGATTGTCCTCGATTATATTAAATTTTATAATCTGCTACCTTTACAATCCTATTTCTTCTCGGTTCACCTTGACCTTATGCCTTTCATCTCCTAAAGTTGTGGTAGAAAGCCAGTCTGCTGCCTGATTGACATGCAATCTACTGGGCTTTCTGTAAGGGAGAGTGCAGGCTTCACACCATGAAACCTCCATGGAAGTGCCACATGCAATAAGGTGAAATTACCCTCTCTGGTGTCCAAGATATTTAATCTACAGTACATTGCACAAAATTGTTGTCCTTATAACATTATATGCCATGGTTGCCAGTTCATTGTGAATTTCAGTTTCTGCCAGAGTTACCTGGGATATCTTGGGTAGATTCACTGTCACCAATCTTTCTTTCTGGTGTAAGTCTGAAGTATTTTCTAATCAACCTATTCAGATATGTTATTACACATCCCTGGAACAGGGGAGTCTTGAACCTGGACCTCTTAACTCAGATGTAGGGGACAATACTAATGCACTACAAGCGTCCTCATTGGTATTAGTGTATGCTATTGGTACTTTGTGGGGAAGAATGCCCACATGATACCTAAGGTAGAAGACAGACTACCTTGATTAAACAGTAAAGTTTCATTACATATTGCTTAATAGGTCACATTAAATCTAACATACATGATTGTCTCCTGTGAGAAATCTGGAACAATTTAGGAATAAATATACATCAGCTCTTTAGCTACATTTCTGTAAACACTAATAAGAATCACTGAAACTGATACAGCACATTATCTCCTCCCCACGTACAGTCATTCATTTCCTGATGACTGCATGGAACTTATTTTGTGATGTCAGTTAAATCTTTCAGGTCCTCATACAATAGTCCCTAATGAAATTTGTGGTTTTAAGGGGAAGGACCTGCTGCTTTCAGCACAAGCCTTTTCTCTGTGGCTGACCAGAGATTTTCTCTAGTTTCACCTTTACATGTTGATTATAACAGGTCAGATTCACTCTGTGGTGTGTTCAGCCTGTGCAGTTGCCTTCCCATTCTGGCAAGTCATTGAAACAGTATGAAACTTGGGCACTGTTGAGAAATTTGAAAATTCAATCTTTAAGGCCTTTTCAAGTACCTCAGTTGTGTTCCTGCAAATCCTTTGGGTTCCCCCCTACCTATAGCCCATTCCAGGAAAAACTGGAAAAGAGAAAGATCATGTTGAAATTTCAGTTCAACCTCTTCTGTTTTTTTGGGGGTTGCAACATATTCTGCAACTGGCTGGGCAAATTCCACCTGCAGAGTCTAACCAAGCTTTACAAACCAAGAACAATGAAGTAGACCTCAGTAACATATAGCGGGTGAACCTATACTTTTTTTTGGATAAGTCCAAGTTTCATTGAGTATTTTTGAAGGCTTTTTGCCATGAGGTTGGTGGGTTTTCTTGTTGCACATTACCAAACTTGCCAGATTAATTACCCACCTCTATGGCATCGCTCACACTTGAATTCCACCCTATCTTACCATGTGCTGTTCATACAGCAAACTACTATGCAGCAAATACCTACCAAAACAATGGCATCCCTTGAACCTGCACTGACTTTACAATGTCGTGTACAGCTGGACAGACATTGGCAATCGATATTGCACCTCACCATCATGCTAAGCAGCCAGGAAGCCCCAACGACGTGTAGGGAATCATGTTTGACCTAGACTCCATGGATTGTCGCCTGTCCGTTAATGCCCAAACCCCAGGATTTACCTTGGCTCAATCCCCCTGTGTAACTTGACAAGGCAGCCCTGATTGAGAACAATGCAATCCCTGGATGTGACACTCCATCACACCCTGACTGTAATCCCCAAACTGATTACTCTTGACCTGCAGGGCTGACTGTTATCCAGTTCCCTAACTCCAAGGATAGTGATTCCCACAATCTGTAGGACCAAGTGCCTGAATGACTGCGGTCAACTCCCTGAACTGGCACTTGCTAAGTGCCTTGACTGTGTGTAGTGGCACCCCCTGACTGACAAAAGCCTTTTCAGTCTACTTTTGACTTTCAGACTTAGTCACTGGTTGAAGCATTTGCATTGTGTTTGCCACATAAGCTGCTGATACATGTTACATGTGACATGTGACATTGGCACAGTACTCTGCCAAACAGCGCTATGTCCACCTCCTTTAACTGTTTAGTATTCAGAACTACAAAAAAAAACTGCCATCCTCACCCTCTGCTAAAACAGAGGCAGGCAACTTCCAAATACAAAGTAAATGAGCACTAAAAGAAAGCAAAGAGCCTCAAGCTTCATTGTGTGTAGATGCACGCGATTTGTGTATCTCCTTGTGTGCAAAGTGACCTGAGTTAGCGGGGAAGAGCTTCGCTGTGAAAGTCGCCTGGAGACTAATGATCATCCAGAGAAGGTAATGGACCAACCATTAACAGTTAATAGAAATAATCTCCTCAATCAAGAACATCGAACAGAAAAAACGTCCTCAAATGAAGTGACAGTGTATGGGCAACACCAGATCAAGAACAGAATAAAAGTTAACAATCCTCAAGATAAAGATTTGCCAATCTTTCCAAAGAAAGCATTTTCTAGAGTTTTGTGAAGACTTCTAATTAGCCTGAATTTGTGAAATCAGAGACTTTGGTTAGATGGGGAATGGTAAATGTAATTTGTACATGTGAATGTACAAATGTTAACTACTTGAAAAGAGGCTGGGAGTGGTGGGGGAAACGTATAAAGTAACTTTTCTGGACACTACATGAAACTCTACCCAATCTAACGATGCTTGGTGGGTATAAGACAAAGCATTTTAGGATGACATTGGGTGCAAAGTGATATCCCCAACTGTCCTTCTCGATAATTTAATCAACCTGTTCAGAGATGTTATGTCACAGAGTTGTAAGTTTATAGACTTATACAGCATAGACGTCACAATCTGACCTAACTCAATTTGTCCAATAAATGTTGTAATTGTACCTGCCTCCTCCACCTACACTGGCAGCTCATTCCATACATGCACCACCCTCTGCGTGAAAAGGTTATTTCTCCGGTCTATTTTTCACCTTAAACCCAGGCCTTCTGGCTCTCTGGTAGGAACTGTTCCCTACTACTGTTACTGTTTCCAAAGGCCCAGTCCAAGTTCCTTATCGTGTTGGTTACAATTTCAAATGGACTAATACAATATGTGCCTAATTGAAATCGTGGAATAACTATCTATTAAGATAGGAACCTCTCCTTATTTAGGCTCAATTATCATTGATCCTCTATAATTGTAACCTAAGTGGACCCTTTTACCCCATCAATGACAGAGGATTAGTGGCAATTGGATCAGCCAGCAACTTCAGAGGATGGGACTTCTTCCCCAGTGAGTGGTGGGTGTCCCATTCTGTCCTTGCTTCTGATAACAGTGTCTTGCTACCTGGTGAATCTTTCCCCATAATGTCACTTTTTAGTCTCATAAACTACCATCGTGGAGGACAGTTGCTTGGTGGAAATAATTACTTTCTTCTTTGCTGTATCATGGATTTTGGAGCCTGGTAATTTTTCCCTTTTATTTCCTGTACCCTGAATTTGTAGACATTGGTCAGGCTTTCGTGAATTTGTATGTAGCTCATCTTCGTTTTGTACAAGGAAATCTTTATTGTCAATCTTTTGATATGTGGTGAAGTAGGTAAACTCTTTATTTCAAATTCTTGATTTAGGTTTAATGTCTTCATTCACCTCCTGTGGTTTTTGTACAGGTGCATCAGATACTTCTCTGTACTCAGTCATGGTACTGGAGGATTGCTTACTTGGATTAGAACATAGAACATAGAACAATACAGCACAGAACAGGCCCTTCGGCCCTCGATGTTGCGCCGACCTGTGAACTATTCTCAGCTTGGCCCCCTACACTATCCCAAAATCATCCATGTGCTTATCTAAGGATTGTTTAAATCTCTCTAATGTGGCTGAGTTGACTACATTAGCAGGTAGGGCATTTCATGCCCTTACCATTCTCTGCGTAAAGAACCTGCCTCTGACATCTGTCTTAAATCTATCACTCCTAAATTTGTAGTTATGCGCCTTGTACACATCATCCTAGGAAAAAGACTTTCACTGTCAAAATTCAGCTCTATCACTGGTGCTGATGATTCCACTCTAGAAGATGGAGACTTGAAATGTTCTTCTTGAACTTGCGTTATCTCAACATCTGCCATCAAATTAAAATCTGTTAAAACCATTTTGTTCTGCAGATGATTTAGCTGTCAGTAATTGGGGAATTCAAGTGGGTTATATTGCTCATTTTTGTCAGCATTTGCTGTTTCTTGCATATTTTGCAGATTTGTCATCCCAAAGCTCTTAAGTGAGGACAGGAGTGGAAAATAACTCTTCCATTCCTATATAGATGTAGATTTTCCTTCCTGTGTACAGTGTGGAGCAATTTTTGAATGCAAAATTAGTTAATGTCAGTAGACCTTGCTTCCTTTTTGGGTTTTACCATAAATGTAGGAAACCCAGTGAAATTTTCTGTTGATTACCCCTGACTGTTCAGATAATAATAGTTTGTTCTTGGACTCATTGTTCCTTTAGTATCTTCTTGTTGAATAGACTTGGGATAACCTGGCTTCTGTTGGCTGTCTCTGAGAATTAGATTAATATGTTACTACAAAGACATTTAGGTTAAGACATGTATGCAGGCCCAAAAGTGAGAAATGTTGATTGTGATTGAGATATAAATTCATAATTGTTATGTTCTTTATGGTGCACAGTTTCTTGTATATTTTTTATTCATGAGAGTTACCCCTTAAGTACCATATAGTTTTATCTTTGTTCCGTCAGCCATGGCTTTCGATCTGTTGTTTTGATCATAATGCAGTGACATTTGCCCATGTATTAAGCTTAAAGTTAATGAAATGCCCATTGAGATAAACAAACATGTTCTATCAAAAATTTGCATTAATTTCCCCTAGGAACGCATGGGTGTCTTTTTCTCATGTCAGTGTTGTATAATTTTCAAAGCTTTCTATAGGTAGGCATTTATTTTGCTGCTCTAAGACACTGCCCTACATCTGCATGTCTTCTGGAAAAGAAGTAGTTTTATAGATGTAGTATTCTTTTGTAATAGCTGGTCATTGCTTGTGCCTTTTGTGGCTATTTTTTTGTTTGGTAATGCTGTTGTGACTCTTTTTAGTATCTGCTTTTTGGCCTACTCTTTATGTTGGCTTGTCACATGAGACTTGTGTTTCTACACTGTTATGTAATGGATAGGTTCTGTTGCTGTCTTGAGATGAGTTGTCTTTCTTAGGCTATGACAGAATATCTTTAGAGAATAAATCAAGAGACAATGAGGGCATATAACAAAATACATTAATCATGGGTGACTTTGTATAGATTCGGATATTTAGTGGCAGAAAAAAACCATGAGAGAAAAATGAGTGTATTCAGGACAGTTCCCTAGAAAAATATGTTGAGGATCCAACCTGGGACCAGCATATTCTGGATCTGGTGATGTTTAATGAAATAAGTTTAATAAATGATGACAGAATAAAAGAACCCATAGGAAATAGTAACCATGAAATGGCAGAATTTAGCATTCAGTTCTAGAGGGAGAAACTTAGGTGGAAATCAACAGCGCTAAGCTTAAATAAGGATATTTACAAAGGAATGAAGGCAGAGCTGGCTGGAATGGACTGAGGAAAGGTTTAACAACAAAGATGGTTGTGAAACTGTGGCAAGTGAGGAAGATGAGACAAAGAGTCTGTAGAGGGATATAACTTAAGCAACTGGGCACAAACGTGGCAGGTTAGGGGAATGTGCGGGTATGCACTGAATCAGGAAGAATAGAGGAGCTGAATATTATTTAAGTAAGCTGCAGAAAGCTATGGAACAGAGGGATTTGGAAGTCCTCATCCATGAATCACAAAGCTAGCATTCTGGTTCAGTGGGTGATGAGGAAATCAAATGGAATGTTGGCCTTTATTTTAAAGAAATAGTGTTTAAAAAGAGGGCTGTTTGGCTAAAACTATACAAGTCACTAGTCAGGCCACAACTGGAATATTGTGAACGTTTGGGTTCCCTACCTCGGGAAAGATGTATTGGTATTAGAGATAGTCAAGAGAAGGTTCACCCAGACTGATACTAGGTATGGAGGGACTGAGGTTGAGTAAGTTGGACCTGTGTTCATTGCCTCTTCTAAATTCCAATCTTATTGCAGTGTGTTAGATTATTAAAGGTGAATATGGAAAGGTTGTTTCCCCTTGAGAGAGTGTACGAACAATGGGCCTCATCTTAGAAGAAGGGTTCACTCATTTAAGATTGAGTTCAAAAGGAATTTCTTCTCTGAAGGTCGAGGACGTCTGAAATTGATTGAAGTCATGGGGACAGGTTCTTCAACAGCCCATGCTCTGAGGGAACCGAGAATTACTGGCAGCAGCTTCTGAATTTCTGTGGTACTCTGTTAATTTGTAATGTTAGGAAATTACTGCCAGCTTCTGTGGAGTAATGGTGGCAAGCCCCAACCAACTGTGCATTTTTAAATTCATACATAGGATGAAGGCAAAGTGATCAATTATTGCCCATTCTGAACTGCCTAGAGTTCAGTCAGCAATGTTACTGTGGGTT
Source organism: Chiloscyllium plagiosum (assembly GCF_004010195.1). Lineage (NCBI taxonomy): Eukaryota > Metazoa > Chordata > Chondrichthyes > Orectolobiformes > Hemiscylliidae > Chiloscyllium > Chiloscyllium plagiosum. The sequence goes on along the minus strand of NC_057716.1, from coordinate 2,617,263 downwards.
TTGATTCACACGTGGACCAGACCACATAAGGATGGTAGATTTCTTTCCCTAAAGAATATTTGTAAACCAGATGCACCAGATCTGCGATAGTGGATTTAAAAAATATGTCCTCAGAACATTTAGTCTATGGTTCTGGTTTACTAGTCCACTGACATGACCACTCGGCCATCAGTACTTTACATCAATACCACCACAAAATCCAACGAATACTGCATTGCTGCAGAATGTTACAAGAACACAGGCTTAACAATTCAGCTTTCTTCTCACCCTCACTCAACTCCATTTCGGAGAACTTGCAATCCATTTTAATAGTTTGTATTTGTCAGTGTTTCCCTCCAAATAGTCACTGCTCTCTTTTGTGCATATAACCTCTGCCTAAATGTGAAGTTGGCCTATAACAAAAATTAACTGGTCTATTCACTTCAGTATGAAATTTATTGTACAATCCATCCATTGAATGAACATATTCAATACACATGCTCTTGATATAAACTGGACTTAATTAATTGTTGCTAGAGCCCATCATTTTCTTTAGGCTGAGCACCATAAATGTCTAAGTTGTGTTTGAATTTTGCTGCAACCCCTTGTAGAATTTAATCTGAGCAACCACTCAGTATGAATTATGTATCAGGGTCTAGATGAGAGTGGTGCTGGAAAGGTACAGCAGGTCAGGCAGCATCCAAGGAGCAGGAAAATCGACGTTTCGGGCAAAAGCCCTTCATCATGAATTATGTATCAGCCAGTGCTTAACTGTTTGTATAAACACTTTCATTTTGAGACATTTTTTCTTCTTTTATATTTATTTGATTGGAGAAAACCAGAAAAAGTAGGAAAGTAATGAAGTAGGAAGGTCATTGGTCAAGAGTCCAAATAATTACTCAGTGTGTATATATTGATTCTAGTCCAACCATTTTTTATTTTGATTTAATTTATGATTGTTACATGTACCGAGATACAGTGAAAAGAATTATTTAATTTACTATCCAGGCAAATCATACCTTACAAAAGTACATCAGGGTAATAGAACAGAATGCAGAATATAGTGTTACAGCTACAGAGAAGGTGCGGAGAAAGGTCAACTCTAATATGAGAGGTCTGTTCACAATTTTGATGGAAGAGTCAGGGGAGACGATGGCCTCGAGGTATCATTGGTAGGTTATTAATCCAAAATTAGATGCCAGATAGTGGAATTTCGGTAAAAATCTTGAATTAAGAGTCTGACAATGACCATGAAACCATTGTCAATTGTCGGAAAAACCCATCTGATTCATTAATGTCCTTTTAGAGAAGGATAACTGATATCCTTACCTGGTCTGTCCTACATGTGACTCCAGACCCACGACAATTTGGTTGACTCTTAACTGCCCTTTGGGCAATTGGGGAAGGGCAAAGATTGTTTTAAAAAAATTCTCAAGGTCAGGTTCGTAGGAGAGTAGTCTGATTAACCGTTTCACCACAAAGATGTTGACCTAGCCAGAGATGCCCATAATCCGTGAGTAAATAGAGAGGGTATAACCAGGATGGGAGGGGTCTTTGATTAAGTTGACTGCTTACCCAATGAAGTAGACGGAGTTGATGGAAAGAAAACTGGTTTTGGTTTGGATTGGGCTGCGTTCACCAATCTGTAATTTCTTCTTGTTCTGGGCAGAGCAGTTGCCGTATCAAGCTGTGATGCATCTGGTAGGATGCTTTCTATAGTGCATCTGTAAAAATTGGTAAGAGTCATTGCGGGCATGTCAAATTTCCTTAGCCTTCTAAGGAAGTAGATGGTGCTTTCTTGACTGTAGCACCAACAAGGACAGATAGGGATAAATCATTGATGATATTTACTCCTAGGAACCTGAAGTTTCTGATCATCTCCACCTCAACACCATTCATTTCCTGAAGTCGATGACCAGGTTCTTCATTTTGCTGATATTGAAAGAGATTGTTGTCTTTGCACAATGCCACTAAGCTGTCTACCTCTCTCCTGTACTCTGTTTCGTCACTGTGGTGGTATCACCAGCAAATTTGTAAATAGAATTAGAGCTCAATGTGGCCACAGTGAGTGTACAGGGAATTTAGTAAGGGGCTGAGTACCTTGCAGGCATCTTCCAGCCTTTTTTTAGATTAGATTAGATTAGATTACGATACAGTGTGGAAACAGGCCCTTCAGCCCAACAATTCCACACTGACCCGCCAAAGAGCAACCCACCCATACCCCTACATTTACCCCTTACCTAACACTACGGGCAATTTAGCATGGCCAATTCACCTGACCTGCACATCTTTGGACTGTGGGAGGAAACCGGAGCACCCGGAGGAAACCCACACAGACATGGGGAGTACGTGCAAACTCCACGCAGTCAGTCGCCTGAGGTGGGAAATGAACCCGGGTCTCTGGCGCTGTGAGGCAGCAGTGCTAACCACTATGCCACCATGCCGCCCACAGCCTTGTGGAGCACCAGTGTGAGGATTATATTATTTACTGATTGCTGTTTGTAGGTCGGGAAGTCAAGGATCTAGTTGCAGAAGAGGGAGCAGAGTCCTAGTTCTGAGTTTGGAGATGTGTTTTGTTAGAATTATGGTGTTGAATGCAGAGCTAAAGAAAATAAATAGGAGTCTGATGTGGGTGTCCTTGCTATCCAAATGTTCCAGGATGAGTTTAAGTCGAGGGAGGTGCTTGTCTGCCGTGGAGCTATTGTGGTAGTAGGCGAATGTGGCGGATAAAGGCAATCTAGGAGATGGAGTTAATGTGTGCTATTACTAACCCCACAAAGCACTTCATAATGATGGATGTCAAAGACACCAGGTGGTAGTCATTATGGCACATTGCCTGATTTTTCTTCTTTGGCACCGGAATGACGTAGAGATGAGTGCAAACATTAAGATTAATATTCCAGCGCTTTATTAGGGTGGTAATGTCTTTTGGATGGGATGTTAAACCCTGTCAGGTGCCTGTGCTTTTTCAGTTACAACCGCTAAAGTAGGTGCATTGCATTTTCAAAGTTCATTAACTGCTATATAGTGAGAGTTCAGGGCTAGCCTGTCCCTCTAAGTGAAGGACAAAGGCTGTAAGTCTAGAGAAACCTGGGTATCCAGGGATATCACAAGTTTGATAAAGAAAAAGAGCATGAAAAACAGTGGAGACCGCTCAGGGTGGCACGGTGGCACAGTGGTTAGCACTGCTGTGTCACAGCGCCAGAGACCCGGGTTCAATTCCCGCCTCAGGCGACTGACTGTGTGGAGTTTGCACGTTCTCCCCCTGTCTGCGTGGGTTTCCTCCGGGTGCTCCGGTTTCCTCCCACAGTCCAAAGATGTGCAGGTCAGGTGAATTGGCCATGCTAAATTGCCCGTAGTGTTAGGTAAGGGGTAAATGTAGGGGTATGGGTGGGTTGCGCTTCGGCGGGTCGGTGTGGACTTGTTGAGCTGAAGGGCCTGTTTCCACACTGTAAGTGATCTGATCTAATCTAATATAATCTAAAAGAGTATCACAGAGTGCATTTTTGCAAAAAGAAGTTAGGAGACCACAGAGGGACCATGAAACGTCATTGGTAGATAGGACTGAGGAAAATCTCCAAGGTGTTTTAATGTATCAAGAGTAAGACAATTATCAGGGAAAGAGAGTGGGCCCTACTAAAGACCAGAGAATGTAGGTGAGGTCCTAAATGAATATTATCATCTGTAATCACAAAGTAAACAGACATTGCAGCTGGAGATTTTCCTTGGGATGGTGAGGTTCGAGAGTATGATTAGATTAGATTAGATTAGATGACTTAGTGTGGAAACAGGCCCTTCGGCCCAACAAGTCCACACCGACCCTCCGAAGAGCAACAGACCCATTCCCCTACATTTACCCCTTCACCTAACCACTGTGCCACCGTGCCGCCCAGTATGTTAAGTATAATAAGGGATGATATTAAATAATTTAGCAGGCACGAAAATGCATAAATCCGCAGGGCCTAAGGTGTATCCCAGGTTGCAATGGGAGGCAGGAGAGGAGATTGCTGGAGCCCTGGTGGAGATATTTAGTATTTCACTGGCTAGAGTTGAAGTACAAGGAGGATAGCTAATATGGTTCCTTTGTTTAAGGAGGGCAGCAGGGAAAGGCCAGGTAATTACAGACCAGTTAGTCTGATGTCAATGGTAGGGAAATTATGGAAAAAAATTGAGGAGCAGGATTAATCAACACTTGGAAAGATTGAGCAGATCAGGGATAGTCAGCATGGATTTGTTAGAGAGAGCTTCTGTCTGACTAATTTAACGTAATTACATATATCATCATTTATGTAAATGATTTGGATGTGAGCATAAGAGGTATAGTTAGTGAGTTTGCAGATGACACCAAAATTGGAGATGTAGTGGATAGTGAGGAAGGTTACCTCATATTACAACAGGATCTTGATCAGATGGGCCAATGGGCTGAGAAGTGGCAGACGGAGTTTAATTCAGATAAATGCGAGGAGCTGCATTTTGGGAAAGCAAATCTTAGCAGGACTTATACACTTAATGGTAAGTGTTGCTGAAGTTGCTAGTGAGTGTTGCTGAACAAAGACCTTGGAGTGCAAGTTCATAGCTCCTTGAAAATGGAGTCGCAGGTAGATAGGATAGTGAAGAAGGAAATGCGAGGAGCTGCATTTTGGGAAAGCAAATCTTAGCAGGACTTATACACTTAATGGTAAGTGTTGCTGAAGTTGCTAGTGAGTGTTGCTGAACAAAGACCTTGGAGTGCAAGTTTATAGCTCCTTGAAAATGGAGTCGCAGGTAGATAGGATAGTGAATAAGGCGTTTGTTATGCTTTCCTTTCTCGGCCAGAGTATTGAGTACAGGAGCGGGAGGCCATGTTGTGACTGTACAGGACATTGGTTAGGCCACTTTTGGAATATTGCATGCAATTCTGGTCTCCTTCCTATTGGAAGGATGTTGTGAAACTTGAAAGGATTCAAAAAAGATTTACAAGCATGTTGCCAGAGTTGGAGGATTTGAGCTATAGGGAGAGGCTGAATAGGCTGGGGCTGTTTTTCCTGGACCATCAGAGGCTGGGGGATGTTTACAAAATTGAGGGGCATGGATAGGATAAATAAACAAAGTCTTTTCCCTGAGGTGGGGGAGTTCAGAACTAAAGGGCATAGGTTTAGGGTGAGAGGGGAAAGATATAAAAGAGACCTAAGGGGTAACCTTTTCACGCAGAGGGTGGTACGTGTATGGAATGAGCTGCCAGAGGAAGTGGTGGAGGCTAGTACAATTGCAACATTTAAAAGGCATTTGGATGAGTATATGAATAGGAAGGGTTTGGAGCGACTTGGGTGCTGGCAGGTGCGACTAGATTGGGTTGGAATATCTGGTCGGCATGGACGGGTTGGACCAAAGGGTCTGTTTCCATGCTGTACATCTCTATGACTCTATTGCTGAGGGTATTACGGTCGATGTAGTTTATATGGACTTCAGTAAGGCAATTGACAAAGTCCCACATGGAAGTATGGTCGAAAACGCAAAAGCTCATGGCAAACTGGATCTAAAATTGTCTTACAAATTGGAGGCAAAAAGTGATGGTGAAGAGTTGTTTTTAAGATTGCAAGCCTCTGACTAGCAGTTTACCGCAGGAATGGGCCAGGACTCTTGCTGTTTGTTATGTACATTAACAACTTGGATGTGAATGTAGAAGGAATAAATTAGTAAGTTTTCTGATGACTTGAAAATTGGTGGTGTTGTGATAGCGAGGAGTAGGATTTCGAACTGCAGTCTGTTATTGATCATCGATAATTGGGCAGAACAATGGCACAAGGAATTTATTCCCAATAAGGGTGAAGTGATAATAAGGGAAGGATATATACAATGGTGGTAGATCCCTCGGGAATACAAAGGGACACTGGTGCACAAGTCCATAGATTCCTGAAGGTTTTGAGTGTGTTGCTGAAAAAGCACAGCAGGTCAGGCAGTATCCGAGGATCAGGAAAATCGACATTTCAGGCTGGAGCCCTTCATCAGGAATGAGCTCCAGCCCGAAATGTCAATTTTCCTGCTTCTCGGCTGCTGCCTGACCTGCTGTGCTTTTCCAGCAACACACACTCAACTCTGATCTCCGGCATCTGCAGACCTCACTGTCTCCTAGATCCCTGAAGGGGTCAGCACAGGTAGACAGGGTGGTGAAGAAAGTATGTGGGATATTTGCTTCATTAGCATACAATAAAGGAGCAAGGAAGCCTTATTGCAACTTTATAGAGTATTGGTTAGGCCACAGATGGAACACTGTTTGCAGTTCTGGTTGCCACACTATAGACGCGATTCAAGATGCTGCCTGGGGTGGGAAGTCTCAGTTATGAGGTGAGACTGATTAGACGAGGTGTGATTTCCTTGAACAGAGGAAGCTGAGGGGAGATGTGATTGAGAGGCATAGATACAGTAAATTGAGAACCTTTTTCCGGTGGCAGCTGTGACTACGATCAGAGGGCGTAAGTTTAATGTGAGGAGTAACTGGTTTAGAGGAGGTCTGAGGAAAATCTTTTTCACCCAGAGGGTGGTAGAAATATGGAATGTGCTGCCCTGACAGGGTGGTGGAAACAGGTACTCTCAACAGCATCTGGATGAGCACTTAAAATGCCAGGGCACAGTAGTCCATGGACCAAGTGCAGATAAATGGGATTAGTTTGGTGTTTGTTGGTTGGCATAGGCATGGTGGGCTGAAGGGCATGTTCCTAGCTGTATGACTCTCTGACTATGTGCGATAGAGAGCACCTTTCAGTTCGATAGTTACAAATCTATCATCTCTGCTCTACCATTGCAGTTGCTTGAAATACAGCTAGTGCATGTGTTTTCTTGTCTGGTATCATCAACCCAAAGCTGGCTAATTGCATGTAAGTCTTTCATATCCCATATGAAACATATCAAGAAATACAGAGGAACCTCGATTATCCAAACGAGATGGGCGGGCACTATTTTTTTCGGATAATTGATTATTTGGTTAATCAATTCAATGCCTTTCCTCTGGGGCACAGAGTTTTCTGTTAAGTCTGCTCCCTGCTCAGGAGATTAGCAGCAGCACAGTGCGCGCGAGCCCTCGCCCGCCCACAAACCCCATCCAACACTGCCTGCCCCCTGTCTGCCCCAACACCACCCCCTGCCTGACCCCCATCTGCCCCCAACACCGCCCCCTGCCCGCCCACACGCCCACCTTGTCCCCACCCCCTGCGCGTGCGCACACACCTTTTTACTGCAACGTTTTGACAGATTCTACCTCTGCCCTGTACAGGGCAAATGTTAGAGAGATTATCTGGGGAAGGTGGGGGGACGTTTAGGGTACACGCCTATGTAAAACTCCAGGGAAAGTGTGGGAAGAGAGAGAGAGGGGATGGGAGGTCAGTCATTTAGAGATGGTGCCTGCACTCCCATCAGTCCAGGACTGATCTCAGCAGCACTTTTAATCACAGTAAACAAAAAACGCGATCAGTGTTGGACACACGTCTTTGATGCATTGTTTCTGTCGGGACCTCGAGATCTCCTTTGGATAATCTGATTTTCAGATAATTGGTATTTGAATATTCAAGGTTCCTCTGTAAATTGAAAGTAGAAAGTGCAAGTCGTGTCGCACCTGATTACATTCAAACTTTCGATAGAAAGGCTAATTTCTGCTCAAACAACTTTGCTGCTTCCATGTTGGTTTCTGGAACGTGACTCAACCTGTGGTCGGATGAACACTGCAGCCGTTTTATAAGTCTGTCTCTTTCCTCTTTAAAACCATTTCAGCCCATTAAAATCAGAAGATGAAAGTTGATGGTGTGTAGATGACTGGCTGGAAAGGAATGTTGTACAGGTCTGAGAGGAGAGGATAGGAGAACAGCATTAAGTAAAATGCTCATTAGGAGAGCTGGAGAAATTATGTGTCCAGTGTCTTGCGCAACAATTCGGGGAAGCTAACTGCTACTTCTGGGCCTTTGAGCCAGTCTTCCTGAATTGGTCTGGAGTTATTAGACTATGTGTCTGCTCATTACAACTGGCCCCATTTGCATGGAGCCACTTGTCAGCCATTGTAATATGAATAGGTATTATCTGGGTGGTGATGTATAATGAGGCAGACATGATTAGGCAGCATAAGGTGAAGGATCCCTGAGGGGGAAGTGACCATAATATGATAGAATTCACCCTGCAGTTTGAGGGGGAGAACCTGGAATCAGATGCAATGATATTACAATTGAGTAAAGATGACTACAAAGACATGAAAGCGAAGCTGGCCAGAGAAGATTGGAAAGGGCGTCGAGCAGGGAAGGTGGTGCAGTTTCTGGTGTAATTCAGGAAGTATAGCAAAAGTTCTTCCCAAGGAAGAATCGTGCTAAGGGAAGGACAAGGCAACCATGGCTGACAATGGAGGTCAGGGACAGGATGAAAGCAAAAGATAGAAGACACAATGTGGTGAAGATTAATGGGAAGCTGAAGCTGAAGGAATACTAAAACAGTTCTAAGGGGGAGAACATGAAGTATGCTAGCTAGTAATGTAAAAGACAATTACAAGAGTTTTTTTAGATATCTAAAAGATAAGACAGCGGCAAGAATGGACATCGGGCACTGGAAAATGAGACTGGAGAAGTAGTAATGGCAACCAAAGAAATAGTAGAGGATCTGAATAGGTATTTTGCAGCGGTATCATGGTGGAAGACACCAGCAGCACACCAGAACTTCAAGAGAGTCAGGGGCAAAGATAAGAATGGTAGCCACCACTAAGGAGACAGTGCTGGGGAGGCTGAAGGTGAATAAATCACCTGGACCAGAAGGACTGCACCCCAGAGGAGGAGATAGCTGAGGAGATTGTGGAAGCATTGGTGGTGATCTTTCAGTGTTGAAACTTTATTGCTGGAACAGCACAGCAGGTCAGGCAGCATCCAGGGAACAGGAGATTCGACGTTTCGGGCACAGGCCCTTCTTCATTCCTGAAGAAGGGCCTGTGCCCGAAACGTCGAATCTCCTGTTCCCTGGATGCTGCCTGACCTGCTGTGCTGTTCCAGCAATAAAGTTTCAACTTTGATCTCCAGCATCTGCAGACCTCACTTTCTCCTCGGTGATCTTTCAGGAATCACTAACATCAAGGAGGATCCAGAGGACTGGAAAATGCGTAATATAACAACCTGTTTAAGAAGGGAGAAAAAAGACAGGAAGTTAAAGACAGGTTACTCTTATCTCTGTTGTTGGTAAGAATGAGATTGCAGAGTACTTGGAAGTGCATGGTAAAATAGAGCTGAGACAGCATGGTTTCAAGGAGAGATTATGCCAGAAAATTCAGTTAGAATTCTTTGAGGAGGCAATAAGCAAGTTTGACAACAGAGATCCAGTTGATGTGATCTATTTGTATTTCCAAAAGGCCTCTGACAAGGTGTTGCACGGGAAGTTCCTAAATAAGGTAAGAGCCCATGGTGTTTGGGGCAAGGCAAGGCAGAGATGTAGGACTGGCTGACTGGCAGAAGGCAGAGAGTGTGGATAAAGGTCTTTTTCAGGATGGCAGCCAGTCACTAATGGAGTTCTGCAGAGGTCAGTTTTGGGACCTTGATTGTTCACATTATACATTAACGATCTGGTCAAAGGAACTGAGGGCATTGTTGCTGAGTTTGCAGGTGACATAAAGATAGATGGATGGACAGGTAGTGTTAAGGAAGTGGGGAAACTGCAGAAGGACTTGGATAGTCTGGGAGAATGGGCAAAAAAGTGGCAGATGGAATACAATGTGAGAAAATGTGAGGTTATGCATTTTGTTAGAAAGAATAGAGACATGCACTTTTCTAAACCGGAAAAGGCTTTGGAAATCTGAAGCATTTGGAGATCCCTGAACTCTGACTCCTAAGTTAATTTGCAGGTTCAGTTGGCAGTTAAGAAGGCAAATGCAATGCTAGCACTTATTTCAAGACAGCCAGAATATAAGAGCAGAGGTGTGCTGCTGAGTCTGTTTAAGGTTCTGGTCAGACCATATTTGGAATGGTGAGCAGTTTTGGGGCTCAAATCTAAGGTAGGATGTGCTGGCATTTGAGGGGGCCCACAGGAGGTTTACAAGAAGGACCACAGGGATGAAGGTGTTATCATATGCAGAACAGTTGAGGACTGGGTCTTTATTCAGTGGAGTTAGAAGTTTGATTGGTGTGGGGGTGGGGTGATCTAATTGAAAATTACAGAATACTGAGAGGCCTGGGTAGAATGGAAATGATATTTCCACTTGCGGAGAGACTAGGACCCAAGGGCACAGCCTCAGAGTGAAGGGATGATCCTTTAGAACAGAGATGAGGAGGAATTTCTTCAGCCACCAAAGGGTGGTGAATCTGTGGAATGCATTGCCGCAGAAGGCTGTGGATGCCAAGTCACTGAGCATATTTAAGACAAAGATAGATAGGTTCCTGATTGGTAAGGGGATCAAGGATCATGGGGACAAGGCAGGAGAATAGGGTTGAGGAATGGCCATAATTGAATGGAGGAGCAGTTTTGATGGGCTGAATGGTCTAATTGTGCTCCTATTTCCTATTATCTTATGGTCTCATGGTTTATGTAGCTGATGCATTCAAGTTGAATTACATCTATTTCAATGAGACACTGGTTGTCCATGGCAGCTGTTAGAAGTAGCTACCTGTAATTCTTAATGTAGGAATGCTGGAGATCTTTTTCTGGTGATTTCTGAGAATTAATTTTTTTTATCCCCATTCTTCTTCTCCTGAAGCCTGAACTTGATTCTGATTGGTTCCTGACACTAAAAGGGGCTCCACCACAAATATCACTTCCCAAACAGGGGCTATTGAAGAGTATCTTAAATGTCTTAGCTAACCAGGAGAAGGGTACTTAGATTGACAGTTTGCACCTCTTTGCCTCGATGCATTTTTATACCTCTGTATAGTAAAATTCTTCTGTAGAAAGTGCTGGCTTTCACGAGCTGAAAAAGTGCTCCGATTTGAATTCTGAATTATTGAATGGTTTGACCTAAAAGATGACAACCCTGGCTTCAGCATTCGACTTTGCATGGAGAACCAAAGTCTAGCTGCAGCAGTAATCTGCTAAAAGGCTGATAACGTTGATTACTTCTCCATATACTAGTCACTGTCCTTAGCATCTGTTTAATTATTCTATTAAACACATCCAAAAGGTCAAATAGCAGGGAATGAAGGGAAAAACCAAAGCAGATTTACTGGAAGGATAATTTATTAACACCTCAGTCAATATCTTCATGTTTCTATATTATAAATGTTACTACACTTCAAAGCATTTGATTGGATGTGAGGTACCTCAAACAGTGAGGCTCTGAAAAGTGCAATGTTATCTTTAAAGGGACTGGGATATGGTGGAATATGGTTTGTATCTATCATACCAATAATGTATTAAGAGTAATTTTAACCTCAATCAAACTGGCAGGAACTTGCTCAAATAGTCTGTCTACTCGTCTTCATGGAAAATAAAAACCAGTAGTTATGAAATAGCTGACCAATCAGTATCCCTTAGTTTCCAACTAGACAAGTATTTTCAAATTATACCCATTCCCTATACAGGTCCCTGTCCTTGTGTGCCAACGTTGTTTCTCATCACAATAGAATGATTGTTTCTGCATCTGTCTTTAAGAATAGAACATTGCTCCTGACACCCATCAGGAAGCAGAGACGACAATGTTGTCCACTTACCATTTATCAAACATTATGTGATAATAAGCATTCAAAGTCAAATGGAAGAAAACAAAGTATTGCCAACCTCAGGACATCCTAAGGCACTTCACAGCTCATGAAGTACTTTTGAAGGGCAGAGTACTGTAATGCTGGAAATTTGAAATAAGGAACAGAAAACAGTGGAAATACTAGCAAGTTATGACTGCATCTGTGGCGACAAACAAATTAACATTTTGGTTTTGTGAATTTTTATGATGAATTTCCAGAATTTTCTGTTTTGAAGTACTTTTAAAGTGTCATCACCATTGTGATGTAGGAAAGGCAAAAGCCAGTTTACAGAAAATGTAATTAAAGCCATTTGACTCAATTCCATCTCATGCACAGTGACGTTTACTAAATTACAGGCATTCATTCATACCCAAAAGTGTGTGGATTTTTTCCAAGAAACTGCAAGCTTTGTTAATGCTTCACAGTCAACTCCATTCTGAATCAGACAGAAAAATCCAGCTAGCAATTATCTGCTTCATTTAAAGAGTACAAAAATACACACAGGATGTTTGAATACTTAAACATAATTTCCAACCATGCATCCAGATCAGAGGAGGTTAACGTTTTCATTTTACTGGCAACAATGGGCAAAGGAACAAAATCTTATTTAGTAACCCAGCATCCAACTGATAATTTAGTACACTCAAACTCGATATCGACATGGCCAATTTATATCAACATAATAATCACATTAATCTTAAACCTTTTTTTATATTTGAAACCTTTCAGATTAGTCTCTGAACTTAATTTGTAAAATTCAAATATAAGTGGTTTCATTTTATAATGATTCATGTTTTGAATGAGATTCTTTCTCAATTCAATATTAATTGTTGGGCCATTTTTACTTACTTCCTAATGGACAAAGCTTTAGAGCTCTAGAGCACAAAAGTGTCCAGGATCAAGCTTCAATCAATGCAATCAACCTCTATCTAATGTAAGAAATTGAAAATGTTTTGTGCTCTTTAGACCAAATAGCAGGAGCCGAGATTCAGCTTAATTAATGAAAAAATGCATTATTTCTTGAGTGGTAGTTTTCATGAAGCAAGCTTATCTAGATAGCAGTTGAGATATTAGTGCTACTGACCCTTTATGCTACAATAAAGAAACTTATAAGGATCAAGAAAAAAGCAGGGTAATTTTACCTCCAAAGCCGAGTACTATGTGTGAGAAGTATAAGAGGGAAGGTAGATGAACTCAGAGCTTTGGGTAGTAGTTGGAATTATGATATTATTGCGATTACGAAAACTTGGCTGAAAAAGGGACAGGAACTGGCATCTGAATGTTTGATGATTTAGATGTTTCAGGTGTGATAGACGGGGAGGTAAAAAGGGTCGGAGAGTTGCATTACTGGTAAAGGAGTATCTCACAGCTGTACTGAGGGAGGATATATCAGAGGACTCATGCAGTGAGGTATTGTGGGTAGAACTCCAGATTAGGAAAGGTGAAATCACAATATTACAGGCCTCCCAACAGCCAGCAGGAGATAGAGGAGAGAATATGTGGACAGATTGTGGAAAGATGTAAAAAGAGCAGAGTTGTTCTGGTGGGTGATTTAAACTTCCCCTATGTTGACTGGGACTCACTACATGCTAGGGACTTGGATGGGGCAGAATTTGTAAGGACCATTCAGGAGGGTTTCTTGATAAAGTATGTAACAGTCCAAACTGGACCTGGTTTTGGAAATAAGCCCAGCCAGATGAATGAAGATTCAATGGGGGAGAATTTCTGGAGTAGTGACAATGATACCGTGAAGGGAATAGAGGGGTTCGATCCTGTAAGTGAAGACAGTTTTACTATGGAAGGGCAAAATGTGTTGGCACAGGCTAGGGGGGGTGCAAGGGGCCAGTTCCTGTACTGTATTGTTCTTTGTTATTTGTTCTATTCTGCAAAAAATGACTTCTTTATTCATCTAATGGACATGGACATCCTCTGAGAGCAGTGTTTGTTGGTAAGGGGAGGAGGGTGCATTTTTGCTTGTTCAATTTTAGTATCTCTGAAATGAGAGCTAAAGTGAGCAAGGTGGCTCTGGCAATGGGAAGGCTAGGCATCCATCCATTTAATTTGGATGCTTTTAGCTGTTTAACTATGCAATACCCCTGTGTACACTTGTGGGACATCCCAAAGCCTTGTCACTGTGAACCTGAACACAACAAGCTCTTTGAACTAATGAGCAGTTGCATTTAAATAATGTGGCTACAGGAGCAGGTCAGAGGCTGAGTATTCTGTGCAACATGACTTTATCAATCCATAGCATGTAGCCTTTGATGATGAGGGCAGAATTTATTGCCTATCCCTAATTCCCTTGAGAGAATACTGGTGAGCATTCTTGATTGGCTCATTCAATCTATGGTTCAAGAAGGCAGCTCACCACCTTCTCGAGGGCAATTGGTGATGGTGGTGGTGGGGGAGGGGGCAGGGAATAAATGCTGGGCAGTCAGTGATGCCCACATCCCGCAAGTGAATTAAAAGAAAATCCAGCCATTCCAGAGGGCAATTGAAGGTTAATCACATTGCTGTTGGCCTGGAGTCACATCTAGGACAGTGATCCATTCTAATTGATATTAGTGAACCAGGGTTGATGCACAAAACAACCATATTGTGTTTGTTATCAGTGATACCAACTTATGGTGCTCATGTGTCTGGATCAGTGGTCTAGACCTCTCTGGTGTTCCAAATTTAAGGTGTACAGGATACGTTTGGACCACAACCATTCTTTCAAGTTTTATTGTTTTTTTTTCCTTTTGAGGGAAAACAAATATAACAGCTACCATAACCCCAGCATCTACTTAAGTAGCTCCTGACTCCATAAATCCTGTCTCATTTTTACTGTATCAGTTGTATATGGTAGAAATTAAAAATACAAACTACTCTCTCTATAACACCCATAAGTTCAAGATGCATTGTTGCAAGTTTTCAATGCTGCTGCAACTTCCAATCTTGTCACCTTCACGTTGTGGGTATCATGTACTTCTGGCTTGGAAAATTATAGCCATCCCTACATCACTGGGAGAAAAATCTTAGAATTCCCTCTAACAACACAGCTGGAGAACATTCACTGCCCAATGGGCAAGAATTCAGGCAGTTCATCATCCTGATCTTCTCAAAAGCAATAATAATCAGCAAATTCTGCCCTTGCCTCAGTTTTCATGATTAAATAAGGTTACACCAGAAGCCTCTGCCTGAGAGATGTTTGCAAACTTACTTTAGGCACCTTGAGAAACATTAGGCTCACAGTCTGAGTGCAGTGGAACTGGAAAATAAACATTCTCAGATGCTGACATCTGTGATACAGTACAGTTTAGATTTATTAAGTACAATCAGGATGAACAATAGAATGCAAAAATAAAGTTAAAGAGATGTATTTAAAGGTAGAGACAACCCATAGAGTCACATGTGTTATTCCTAAATGTGGGGGTCCCTAGCTGTTTGTAACTTGTCTCTTGATCTCCCCAAACTATTCTTGGTCTTGGTCTGTTTTGACAGCATGCACTTCATACTAGGCAAAGGAAAGCCTTAAAGGTGTATGCTGATTTTCTTTTTCCTCTCTCTATGGCTTTGTTAACTCACTCATATATGGTAATAGATTTCTATGCATGTGCAATACTTGGTTAATTGAGATAAAATTTGTAACTGAAAGGAGCCCAAATCTAACTGAGAAGAAATAGTATGCATTTTTAGAACAGGCATCGTTACTGATCATTCTGTGGCACATCTGTCTAAGATCATGGATAAGATTTAAAATGTAGTAGTAATATCCTGTAAATTACATATGGAGCTAAGATAATTGTTTTAACATATAAATGTTGTTTGCTTTTAGAGCAAGAGAGATACATTCATTTCAGATTTTATTTTCACTTTAAGAAACCTAGACTAGGCTGTTTCTAAATGAATAACTGGGTCAGTCAAAACTGGGCCTTTTCGCTTACCGATCCATTCTATTGTTTACATTCCTTGTGCAAAGTTTAAAACAGATGTATGAATTTACACACATGCTTATACAGAAGATACAATTTTTCTGTTGAATCTGAGACCCTACATTCAGGATGAAAATGAGGTCCTGACTCTGCATTTGCTGGCAGTGGAATTGATACAGGGAGATTCCTAACCTTCTGTCTGGCCACCTCTGAACTCTCTGACCAATTAAAGATGGCGGGTAGGCTCCTGAAGCCACCAGTCCAATTAGGAGGAGAACAAGAAGGTCCCAAGGTATAAGGTTAAAAATCACACAACACCAGGTTATAGTCCAACAGGTTTAATTGGAAGCACACTAGCTTTCGGAGCGTCGCTCCTTCATCAGGTGGTAGTGGAGGGCTCATCCTAACACAGAATTTATAGCAAAAATTTACAGTGTGATGTAACTGAAATTATACATTGAAAAATTGATTGTCTGTTTAGCCTTCCATCTGTTAGAATACCATGTTTTTCACTTCTTTCATGTGTGTTAGGATTGAGCCCTCCACTATCACCTGATGAAGGAGCGTCGCTCCGAAAGCTAGTGTGCTTCCAATTAAACCTGTTGGACTATAAGCTGGTGTTGTGTGATTTTTAACTGTGTACACCCCAGTCCAACACCGGCATCTCCAAACAAAGGTATGTGTTTTTTAAAATAAAATATCTGAGCCGCTGAGCAGGCAGGCTTTGAGTTTAGAGTGGAAACCTATCCTAATTGCTCAATTCAGAACATGGGGAATAGCCTTTCTCGTCCCTTGCCTCTCGTTGGGCGAACAGGCCATTGACGCCAATGCCAGTCCCAATTTTCACTCCTCCCCCAAACCCTGGGACTGCCATGGAATCAGGGAGCGTGGGAGGGTATCTCAACAGAGCTGAACACCACTAATTGGGGCGTTAAATAAGGTCATTTGTCACATGCTCCATTCAGAGGCCAGCCAATCTGGGTCCCTGCCTGCAGCCATTAGCAAACTACCTAGGTTCAACTCCCCATTATTATTGACAGCCCTCCCCCACCTTCAGGCCCATCACTTTAAGACTGAGAATTTCAGTCTTGAGTATCTGTGGGCAATGCATGCATAGCATGATGCTGTTTAGTTTACTTACATTTGTTATTTAATTTCAAGTTTAGTTATTACGGTAATTTAAAATATCAGGATGGAAAAAGTAAGTAGATTGAGAAGGATTACATTTTGGGCAGGATGGCAGTAGTAGGTTGGAAATATTGTCTGTCTGGCTAGTCCTATGTTGAACATCCTTGTAAACATCAGCTGTCTTGCAAGTACTTCACTCTTAAACGCAATAGCCGAGTTGCATAGAATTCCCAATGTGAAGCCTGGTTGCTGCTAAGTTAGCACTGCTGCCTCAGAGCACCAGGGTCCCAGGTTCGATTCCAGCCACTGGCAACTGTCTGTGTGGAGTTTGCACATTCTCCCCGTGTCTGCTTGTGTTTCTTCCGGGTGCTCCAGTTTCCTCCCACAATCCAAAGATGTGCAAGTCAGGTGAATTGGCCATGCTAAATTGCCCATAGTGTTAGGTGTATTAGTCAGAGGGGAAATGGGTCTAGGTGGGTACTCTTCAGAGGGTCGGTCTGGACTGGTTGGGCCAAAGGGCCAGTTTCCACACTGTAGGGAATCTAATCATCTAATCTAATCAGATGCATTACAATTAACCCTAACATTGCTGGGCTAGGAAAGGAGGGGAAGAAAATCAGCAGGGTTTTCAACTGCTATGCAGAAAATGTGCAAAGAGGTGGAATAAACTGCGATACCCTTACTGAAATTCTGTACTAACGTTCTTTATAACACAGACACTCCCCTAACTATAATAAATCAATGGGAATTTTTATGTCGGAACTTTTTAGAGAGCAGCTGGTTCCCCTTGAGTCATATCATCAATGCCTTTCAGGGAAATAGAGGATCTGATTTTACTTTTTAAAAAGTGATGCATTTGGGGAGAGTAATATGTCCAGAATGACAAACTATTTGTAAGAATGAATGAATGATTATTTTTACTTCTGACCCTTTCTTTTTCCCTATAGAATATTAGGCAGTAATTCTCTTGTGCTGTACATGCTCCTTCACTGGTTTGCAGTTCTGCCATTATGATGATTTTTCATCGCTTGTTAAAACCCCACTCCAGAGCCTAAGTGCACAAGTGAAGCTAACACTTCAGTATGGTACTGAGGGACTATACACATTGTCAGAAGTGCAGTTTCTGAAATAAGATATTAGATCACTGCTCTTTTGTCAGTTTCAGTTACACAACATTACTTGAGACATATACTTTGAGTGCTTCTCCTGATCTATCATCTCACAAACAACATCGCCAGAACAATAACTTGCCCTTCTTTTATTTCCTGGTTGCTGATCTTACCTTGTACGTGTAATACCACATTTGCCTTTTGAATACCAATGGCAGCATGTTATTGGCAGAGATGCTCTTTGGGACATTCTGAGACTGTGAAAGCTATGATGTAAATCCAACATTGTTTTTTTCTTTAATCATGGGCAAGGAATCACATGCAGCAGCATCTATGCAACTTGTAGACAATGTCACTTCCTTCATCAGTAAATCAATCTTGACACATGACACATGCTGAAAAGCCTGTCTTTAAAAATTCCTTTTAGCTATTACATTTTGAGCATGTTTTCTGTTCTGCCGATCAATACTTACAACATTCATCTGCAATCATGCAACACACCCAAGTTATATTGCACAGTAATGACATGCTTGGATGGATTACAGTAACTATTTAATTATAGTTCTGTACACTATTAATGAGCCACTGCAGTCAGCTTTGTGGAAACAAGCTGTGCTGTGACAGCGTCTTGATGCTGAAATCATTGGATTGACCTAATGTCATCAACGTTTCATATAACCAGTCACTCCCAAGGCCGTGCTTGCACTCCGCTCCACTACAATACCATGTTGCTCTTACTCATCATTGACTCTAGGTGGGTGAGCTGCCTGATGTCCCATACCTGAATGACCCACAGTCTTTGCCACTTAATCATTGGGAAGACAAATGTCATTGCCTTCAGCCCTCATCATCGATTATGTTCCCCTTACAGCCATTTTCTTTGAGCTGAAGCAGACTGTTTGCTATCTCAGCAGCTCCAAGCCGAGCTTTTGACCCCAGATGTTCTCCATGAAAAGTACAGCTTGTTTTCAAAAACGTGCACGCATTCATAAAATATGGTATAATCTACAAGGCCAATATTTATTCCTCTGTCCTTATTGCACTTGAGAATCTAACAGCGAGTCATTTACTTGAATCCCAAACTAATCTTTTGATCCCAGACGCTCTCCATGAAAAGTACGGCTCACTTTCTAAAACGTGTATTCATATATTACATATGATATCCCTTACAAGGCCAATATTTATTCCTGTGTCCTTATTGCCCTTGAGAACCTAGCAGTGAGTCATTTACTTAAATTCCTGCCATGTGCTGTCACTTGACAATGCTGTTTGGTTGCAAGTTCCAGGATTTAGATCCAACAATGATGAAAGAGTGGTGATATATTTCCAAACAAGGATGGTGTATAATTTAGATGGAAGCTTTCAGGTAGTGAGGTTTCCATACCTTGTCCTTCTAGAAGGTAGAGATTGCAGTTTTGGAAGTCAAGCAATCTTGAAAATTTGTTGCAGTGTATTCTATCGAGGATACAAATTTCAGCCACTCTGTGCTGGCTGTGGAGACGCTGAGTGTTTCAGGCAGGTTGTGGATAGAGGGTTGGAAAAACAGACTGCTTTTGTCCTGAATGGTATCAATCCCCTTCACTGTTGTTGAAACTGCACTCGTCCAAGCAATGGAGAATTTTCCTGACTTTTGCCTGAACAGAAAGGCTTTTGGAGATCATGAGTTGAGTCATTTGTTGCAAAATTCCCAGTTTCTGACTTTTGCTTGTGGCCATGGGTCTCTGTGATTGTACCAATTAAGTTTATTGGTCTCCCCAGGATGTGGGTATTGCGAATTGCACATTAGAAATGCTATTGAATGGCAAGGGGCAATACTTAGATCCTTGTTGTTTATGGAAATGGTCATTGCGTGATGCTCAAATAGCCATTGTCACACATCAATCCTGATCTGGCATTGTACAATTCTTGATGTTTATGGACGTGATGGCTTCATTATCTGAAGAGCTGTAAAAGGTGCTGAACAACATTGCATTCATCAGCAAATATCCCAATTCTTCTTGAGTTCGAGGGTGGTCTGACCATTGTGGGTAGGGCAAGGAGACAGGTTCTAAAACCACTTGAACGAGAGCACTCGCTGTGTGCTATTACCACAAATCTGGCCCATGCCACTTGTCCAGCCAAGTGGCTTATCAGTTCTGTGACATGGTACTTTTTTATGTATGTATCTTATGCTGGAGCTATAGATAGTGATAGTAGGGGCTTTAGATTCTTTCCATCATGTGGTTGACCAGGAATTTGTCCCTTCCTTTCTTTCTGCCATTGATGTTTATTGACAAGATTTACAAGTGGATTTTAACCTGTTTGGCCATGTTATGAAAGTGCCATTCATGGCCATCAGTCCTGCGGTGGAACATAACTCTGCAACTTCTGGCTCAGACTCAAGGCCATTATCATTGCGCCACCGTATTTCCTAAACACTCTAGACTTTTATGATAAAGGGAAGGTAGTTGGTTGGGCCTAGGACGATGTCTGGAAAAACCCTTGCAGTTACTGAGATGGTCAAACTATTTTCTATCTGTTAGTGCAGTGAGATTTGCCAGATTGCAACAGACTTTTATTTTGCTTAGCCTCCTCACAAATATTGCTTTTATTTCAAGGGAACTTCAACTCTGGAGTTTTGTTGTTTTGTCCATGCTTAGACCAAGAATGTAATGACATATCTGGGCAATTTTCCACATTGTCAATTAGATGCTTGGTGTTTTTTTTCTGTACTGCAACAGCATGACTAGAAGTGTGACAGTTTCTGAAGCACAAAACTTCAGGAAAACATCTGGGTTGTTGTTCAGACTAATAATCTTTGATATATCTAATCTGATGGACCATGGAGTGAACTGAATTGGCTAATGATTATATTATTTATTTCAGAATGCAGTGGAAGCTGGGTTATTGAAACATCCAAGGCTGAGTTGGATTTTTTTGATCTACAAGAGTGAAGGTTATTGTGGTGGAAGGTGGAGAAGGAGGGAATAAGATGGGGGCTGATAGAAAAATGGAGTTAAGGCCACAATCAGATCAGCCATGTTCTTAGTGAATGGTAAAGCAGGCTCAAGGAACAGAATGGCCCTACTCCTGCGATTTCATATGCTCTCTTGTTATATGGTCAACCAAGATGGATCATCTGAGTTGGCACTGCTGATTAAAGATAACCCATAATGGTTTAACCTTTTCTTTTAAGTTCACACATTGAGCCCTGTCATTATTGAGGTTCAGAATATTCATAGAACTTCCTTTGGTTCATTGTTTAATTGTCCCCCATCCTTTGTGTGGAAGGAATGCACTGATTGCTTGTGGTACATGTCATACTGTTCCTATGTTTGGTTTACATGTAGCTTTCTGCATACTAGGCCTAGCACCTTATTTTTAGGTTCATCTGATGCCCCTCTTTGCACTCTTCCCGCCCCCCCCCCCAGAGTTAAGGACGAGCCTGGGACAGTGAGAAATGTGCTGGTCTATGAGGCCATAGTTTATAATAAAATATGTTTCTGCTTCTCAGTGTCCTCATTGCTACATATTTTGACCTGCTAGATTGACAACACTGTAGCACTCCCTGCTGGCACTCTCAACAATGCCATTGCCTTTTAAAGTCTTTGTTTCTTTGATAGAGACCCAATACCCTTTTGCCCCACAATTGGGCGGAATGTTTTAACCACCTCGTACCCAACCTCTTGAATTTTTGCCTTCCAAATCCTTCCATCTTCCTATTCTGTTGTATAACAGTATCGTGACATGGTAAAATACTGAAGGTAAATTACTTCATTTAAACTAGCCCTGGGGGAATGGGTGATGGTGTGGCGCAAATGCTGGCTCTTCATATCCAGATGATTTTATTTAACTGAGACTGGAATCAATAGCTTTTAAATGAAGCTGCTTTTGTTCAAGATTGGTGTCCTTAAACTGGCTGCTTGTTTTTATTTACTTAAGTCTAGTATCTTTACCTCAGCAACAAAGTCACATTTTAATGGTTTTATAATTTTTTTGTCCAGTTTAGAAGAAGTTGATTTGATGATCTTTAGTTCAGCAGAATGTTTCTCACCTAGCTTGAACTTAAAGTACTCACAGCGTCTTCTTTTGTTGCGCTTCCTATGCAGCGATCATGGTGAATTGCTGTTGCTGAATAATCCTGTCTGAGATGTATTTGGACACAATGAGCTATGCTTTCTTCTGTCTACCCATTTTAAATTCAGTAATCTGCATTTTAAATGGTGGAAATAGATTTTTCCCAACTGGCAGCCACGCTCAATCTTGGCAAGTTGAAATTCGGAGTTGCAGTTAGTTGTCCGAGACGCCACGGTCATTAGAATATAGACTTGTAGAGATGTACAGTATGGAAACAGACCCTTCGGTCCAACCCGTCCATGCCAACCAGAAATCCCAACCTAATCTAATCTCATGTGCCAGCACTTGGCCCATATCCCTCTAAACCCTTCCTATTCATATACCTATCGAGATGCCTTTTAAATGTTGCAATTGTACCAACCTCCACCACTTCCTCTGGCAGCTTATTCCATGGACGCATCACCCTCTGCGTGAAAAAGTTGCACCTTAGATCTCTTCTATATCTTTCCCCCCTCACCCTGAACCTATCCCCTCTAGTTCTGCATACCCCCACCCCAGGGAAAAGACTTTGTCTATTTACCCTGTCCATGCCCTTCATAATTTTATAAACCTCTATAAGGTCACCCCTCAGCCTCTGACACTGCAGGGAAAACAGCCCAGCTGATTCAGCCCCTCTCTACAGCTCAAATGCTCCAACCCTGGAAATATCTTTGTAAATCTTTGCTGAACCCTTTCAAGTTTCACAATGTCCTTCTGATCGGAAGGAGACCAGAATTGCACACAATATTCCAATAGTGGCCTAACCAAAGTCTTGTACAGCTGCAAAATGACCTCCCACCTTCTGTATTCAATTTTCTGACCGGTAAAGGGAAGCATACCAAACGCTGCCTTCACTATCCTATCTACCTGCGACTCTACTTTGAAGGAGCTATGAACCTGCACTCCAAGGTCTCTTTGTTCAGCAACACTCCCTAGGACCTTACCATTAAGTGTATACGTTCTGCTAAGATTTGCTTTCCCAAGATCAGCACCTTGCATTCATCTAAATTAAACTCCATCTGCTACTCCTCAGCCCATTGGCCCATCCAATCAAGATCCCATTTCAATCCCATTGTAGCTGTTCACTACACTTCCAATTTTGGTGTCATCTGCAACTTATTAATTATACTTCCTATGTTCATATCCAAATCATTTATATAAATGACAAAAAGTAGTGGACCCAACATCGATCCTTGTGGTACTCCAGTGGTCACAGGCCTCCAGTCTGAAAAGTGACCCTCCTCCACCACCACCCTCTGTCTTCTACCTTCAAGCCAGTTATGTATCCAAGTGGCTAGTTCTCCCTGTGTTCTACGAGATCTAACCTTGCTCACCAATCTCGCATGGGGAACCTTGTCAAATGCTTTATTGAAGTCCATATAGATCACGTCTGTTGCTCTGCCCTCATCAATCCTCTTTGTTACTTTTTTAAAAAACTCAATCAAGTTCGTGAGACATGATTTCCCATGCACTAAGCCATGTTGACTAACCCTAATCCTGATGAAGGGCTTTTGCCTGAAACATCAATTTTCCTGTTCCTCGGATGCTGCCTGACCTGTGCTTTTCCAGCACCACTCTAATCTTGACTCTGATCTCCAGAATCTGCAGTCCTCACTTTTGCTGTCTCTAATCAGTCCTGGTCTTTCCAAATGCATGTAAATCCTGTCCCTCAGGATTCTCTCCAAACAACTTGCCCACCACCGACGTCAGGCTCAACTGGTCAATAGTTCCTTGGCTTGTCTTTACCACCTTAGCCAACCTCCAGTCTTCCGGCACCTCACCTGTAACTATTGATACAAATATATCAGCAAAAGGCCCAGAAATCACTTCCCTGGCTTCCCACAGAGTTCGAGGGTACACCTGATCAGGTCCTGGGGCTTTATCTTTATGCATTTCAAGACATCCAGCACTTCCTCCTCTGTAATATGGACATTTTTCAAGATGCCAACATCTATTTCCCTACATTCTATATCTTCCATGTCCTTCTCCACAGTAAAGACTGATGCAAAATATTAATTTATTATCTGTCCCATCTCCTGCGGCTCCACACAAAGGCTGCCTTGCTGATCTTTGAGGGGCCCT
Organism: Chiloscyllium plagiosum; assembly: GCF_004010195.1. Classification (NCBI taxonomy): domain Eukaryota; kingdom Metazoa; phylum Chordata; class Chondrichthyes; order Orectolobiformes; family Hemiscylliidae; genus Chiloscyllium; species Chiloscyllium plagiosum. The sequence goes on along the minus strand of NC_057716.1, from coordinate 2,593,290 downwards.
ATTCTCTCCCTAGTTATCCTTTTGTCCCTAATGTATTTGTAAAAACCCTTTTGGATTCTTCTTAACTCTATTTGCCAAAGCTATCTCATGTCCCCTTTTAGCCCTCCTGATTTCCCTCTTAAGTATATTCCTATTGCCTTTAGACTCTTCTAAGGATTCACTCGATCTATCCTGTCTATACCTGACATATGCTTCCTTCTTTTTCTTAACCAAATCCTCAATTTCTTTAGTCATCCAGCATTCCTACACTTACCAGCCTTTACTTTCACCCTAACAGGAATATACTGTCTCTGGATTCTCGTTATCTCATTCCTGAAGGCTTATCATCTTCTAGCCGTCCCTTTACCTGCGAACATCTGCACCCAATCGGCTGTTTAAAGTTAGGGTGACTTGACACTGACATTTTCTACAAACCCACCGACTCCCACAGCTACCTGGATTACACCTCTTCCCACCCTATCTCTTGCAAAAATGCCATCCCGTATTCCCAATTCCTCCGCCTCCGCCATATCTGCTCCCAGGAGGACCAGTTCCACCATAGAACACACCAGATGGCCTCCTTCTTTAGAGACCGCAATTTCCCTTCCCAAGTGGTTGAAGATGCCCTCCAACGCATCTCGTCCACATCCCGCACCTCCGCCCTCAGACCCAACCCCCCCAACCGCAACAAGGACAGAACGCCCCTGGGGCTCACCTTCCACCCTACCAACCTTCGCATAAAGGGCCGGAAGTGGCTGTGGGAGTGGCCATGATGGGGGCAGAAGTGACATCATCAATCAGCGTGGGGGTGGTAGCTGCATCAGCCGCATGGCTAATGGTGTTTCCGAGGCCAGGGGAATCTTCTGGAATGTTCGAGGAGCGCTGGTTATGGAGGTGGGTAGATAAAAGTTTGTTGTACTTACAGTTTTTGATGTTTGAGATGGAATTGAAATACTGTTTGTTGAGAGTATGAATTCTCCTGAGGATGTAGTACAGAGTGGGTCCTTTGCAATTCTGAGAGAGTGTGGCCCTCAGCTGAGGCAGGGCATCAATGTGGATTTCAACAGTTTCCTCATTTCCCCTTCCCCCACCTCATCCTAGTTTCTAACCTCCAGCAACACGATCCCCTGACTTGTCCGGGCTTGTCGGACCTGCCCAGCTCCTTTTCCACCTATCCACTCCACCCTCTCCTCCCTGACCTATCACCTTCATCTCCTCCCCCACTCACCTATTGTACTCTATGCTACTCTCTCCCCACCCCCACCCTCCTCTAGCTTATCTCTCCACGCTTCAGGCTCTCTGCCTTTATTCCTGATGAAGGGCTTTTGCCCGAAACGTCGATTTTGCCTGTCCTCGGATTTTGCCTGTCCTGGTATGGAAGGTGCTAGCTATGAAGAGAGGTTGAGTAGGTTAGGTTTATTTTCATTAGAAAAAAGGAGATGGCGGGGGGGGAACCTAATTGAGGTCTATGAAATCATGAAGGGTATAGACAGGGTAGATAGAGATAAGCTTTTTCCCAGGGTGAAGGATTCAATAACGAGAGGTCACACTTTCAAGGTGAGATGTGAAAAGTTTAAGGGGGATACACAGAGGGTGGTAGGTGCCTGGAATGCGTTGCCAGTAGAGGTAGTAGAGGCAGGCACAATAGACTCATTTAAGATGCATCGGGACAGATGCACAAGTAAGTGGAGATCAGAGGGATACAGATGCTTAGGAATTGGGTGACAGGTTTAGACAGTGGGTTTGGATTGGCTCAGGCTTGGAGGGCTGAAAGGCCTGTTCCTGGACTGTAAATTTTCTTTGTTCTTTTTTTATATAGACCACCCTCAGCCATCGTAGCTGTCTGGGACAAAGGCACCAGCCTTGCCTTCTCTCTAGGCATTCAGCCAAATGGGCCTCCATGGAGAGCCAGGCAGAGGCAAGGTTCTTTCAGGAAGAGGCTTGGCCATGGGTAAAATGACAGGGATGTGCCCTACAGTGAGCATGACATTCAGCAAAGTGGACTGACACAGGAATGAAGGTGTCAACTATTGCTCACCAGTTTGTCCTGAGAGCATCTTGCCAAGGGATGAGAACAGATCAACATCACTTCCCTTATCCTGGTCTCCACATTGCAGGGGCCAGACATCTCTTACCCTGGCTACATTTGAGGTCTCCCTTATGAAGGTTTTTCATAACTTGGGGTTCCTGATAGTTTGAGATCTGATGACTCTAGAGGAAGCGAGAAACTTTAAAATAACTGTGGTTTTGGTGCTGAACTTGTTAAGGAATAGTCAGGCATCCTTGGGAAGCATATATGATGACTGCTGCGAGCAATGCAGCTGTGTTACAAAGTCAGCAACTAGAGCTTAGCGGTCTTCGGCCTTGCTCCACTCATTTAAGGTGCATTTGTATGTATGGGACTTTAGAACATCTTGAGTTTCTTTTCTCATTTATGAGATGAGTGCATTGCTGACTGGGTTATTGCCCTTCCTGAATTACCTAGAGAGCAGTTGAAAGCCAACCACATTACTGTGGGTCTGGAGTCACATGTAGGCCAGTCTGGCTGTTTCCTTCCTGGAGGGACATTAGTGAACCGGATGCATTTTTCCAACAATCAACAATGAATTCACAATCATCATTAGATTCTTAATTCCTGGTTTTTATGGGATTCAAATTTCACCATCTGCAATGGTGATATTCAGACTGGGAACATAACCTGGGTCCCTGGAATGACAATCCCCTGCGATAATACCACTGGGCCATCATCTCTCCTAATAACAAAGAATTGATGAGGACAGAGCTGTAGACGTGATCTATATAGACTTCAGTAAGGCATTCGATAAGATTCCTCTTGGGAAGCCGAGTAGCAAGGTTAGATCACATGAAATACAAGGAGAACTAGCCAATTGGATACAGAACTGGCTCAAAGGTAGAAGACAGAGTGGAGATGGAGAGTTGCTTGGTGCTGGGTTCACTGCTTTTCATCATTTATATAAATGATTTGGATGTAAACATAGGAGGTATAATTAATAAGTTTGCAGATGACACCAAAATTGGACAGCGAAGAAGGTTACCTCAGAGTACAACGGGATCTTGATCAGATGGGCTAATGGGCTGAGGAGTAGCAGATGGAGTTTAATTTAGATAAATGTGAGGTGATGCATTTTGGAAAAGCAAATCTTAGCAGGTCTTATACACTTAATGGCAAAAGAGAGGACTGCAGATGCTGGAAACCAGAGTTTAGATCAGAGTGGTGCTTGAAAAACACAGCAGGTCAGGCAGCATTCGAAGAACAGGAAAATCGACGTTTCGGGCAAAAGCCCTTCATCAGTATACACTTAATGGTAAGGTCCTGGGGGGTTTTGCTGAACAAAGAGACTTTGGAGTGCAGGTTCATAGTTCCTTGAAAGTAGAGTCGCAGATAGATAGGATAATGAAGAAAGCATTTTGTATGCTTTCCTTTACTGGTCAGAGCATAGGAGTTGGGAGATCATGTTGCAGCTGTACAGGACATGGGATAGGCCACTGTTGGAATATTGTGTCCGCTTCTGGTCTCCTTCCTATCGGAAGGACATTGTGAAACTTGAAAAGGTTCAGAAAACATTTACAAAGATGTTGCCAGGGTTGGAAGATTTGAGCGATAGGGAGAGTCTGAACAGGGTGGGGCTGTTTTCCCTGGAGTGTCGAAGGCTGAGGGGTGACCTTATAGAGGTTTATAAAATCATGAGTAGCATGGAAAGGATAAATAAACAAAGTCTTTTTCCTGGGGTGAGGGAGTCCAAAACTAGAGGGCATAGTTTTGTGGTTAGAGTGGAAAGATATAAAAGGGACCTAAGGAGCAACCTTTTCACGCAGAAGGTGGTATGGAATGATCTGCCGGAGGAAGTGGTGGAGGCTGGTACAGTTACAACATTTAAAAGGCATTTGGATGGGTATATGAATAGGAAGGGTTTAGAGGGATGTGGGCCAAGTGCTGGCAAATGGGATTAGATTACTTTAGGATATCTGGTCGGCATGGGCGAGTTGCATTGAGGTGTCTGTTTCCATGCTGTATATCTCTATGACTATTTTACCCATCTGTTGTTCAAGGCTCATACCAGCTATCTCCAGCGATCAACATCAGGCCTTGTTAGTGTCATATGTCACACATGAGCAAGCTCCCACGCAGTGTAATTCTAGGAGCTGCCTTCTGTCATGATTGGAATAGGATTACCATATAAATGATCATTTTTGGTGACAAAGATGTTTACTTTCAATCAAGAGTGCTCGTAAGTTGAACTTGAGTCTGCAAAAATGTTCAAAGCAGATACTGAAATGGCTTCGTCATCTGTGACTACTTTTTAAAAATTAATTTATGAAATGTGGATTGCTGGCTAGATCTGTATTTATTGCCCATCCCTAATTATCAAGTGAGAAGGTAAAAGTCAACCACATTTTTAGATAAGCCACATCAATTGACAATAGTTTCATGGTTATTGTTAGACTCTTAATTCCAGATTTTCATTGAATTCAAATTCTGTGATCTGCCATAGTGGATTCAAACTCTGGTCTCAGAATTTGCCTGGGCCTTTGGATGAATAGTTAAGTGACAATACCACAAGATCATCACCTCCCTCAAATTCCTTCCACACATCCTTTATCTAAATAAGATGCTGTGCATGTTGATTACACATCTTATGTTTTTGTTTACCATTTTGAGATTAACCCAGAATAGATTGGATGAGGAAAGTCAATATAATACAATAGAAAGTTATTAGGATCCATTCAGATCGACTTTACATGTAATGAACTTTAATGTTCCCTTCGTCCCAAATGAAGCAGGGAAATGTGTCAGCTGGAATACTATCGTTATTTTATATTGATCCACCCTTAATCACAGCGCGGCATGAAATCACTACCACAATTTAAATATTCACTTGAAAGTTAGGACAGTCTGAAGTTCAAATGACAAAGATCCTAAGATTTGAATTGACCATTTTAATAGTTTTTTTGTGCCCAGTTTTCAAAGTATTAACTACAAGGTCATAACATACTACAGCATCAAGAACATAAGGGAAACAATATACAGTTGTTAAAGTAAAAGGGATGGGAGGCTGATGACCCACATTTTGATCAGGTTACCAGGGAATATGGTATTTCATAATATCCAATATTCGACAGTGAATCAGCAAGTTAAGTGTGCGTAGTCTAATATCACTAATTCTTCTAGCACTGTATAAACGAGTTGGGTAAATTTAAAGTCCATTCATAGCAAAAGATGAAGTTTAATTGTTCAGGTCATATATGGAGATAGATTTCATCTCATGTTACAAAATGCCATTACCTTGTTGTTACTGGGAGAAATCATAAGATTATGTATTATTAGAAATCAATGGCAGCTCCACAATAGGAGAGCATTTCCCATGTGGAAAGATGCTTTGGAAAGTGTGCAAGTACAAGGTTTAGCCAGGGCAGCAGCAACAAGGATAGATATGCATTTCAACACTTCTTGGTTTTTGAGATCCCAAGACAATTTATATTTTGAAAAGTAGTCGCTGCAGTAAAGTAACAAAATGTGGTGATCAATTTGCATGCACCAAGGTCCCACAAATAGCAATATGACAATGATCAATTATCCTATTTTCATGACCTTGTTGGATGGTTAGTGAAAATGTTTCCAGTTTACCCATCTTGATCTTCACCCCTTTAGGCATGTTCATGGACGTTGGCTGAGGTCAGAAATGGAACTGACTTTATTAGACCTACGGATACTTAGTTTCAATCACTATCCTTCACGCTTGTGTATCAAGAGTGACCATTTTGGAAGAAAGACTAGTGGAGTTTCAAGGGACAGTATCTCAGCATGATGAGTTTGCACTCTGAGGAAGACTGGAGAAATTGTAGTTGCAGAACCAAGTATAACCTTTAATAATTGATCATGATGACTGTTGCTTCTTATAAATCAGTTGGAAATCCACTGAAATCAGACTGTGTTTTCAAAATCTGTCTTTAAAATGATGAAGCTTGTTTTTACTTTTAAAATGTAAATAGTTCCTGGAAATGCTGCTTGTCTGTTGCTGAAGTTGGCCATGACTCAGTCTGATGTTGATATTGCATTGTATAATTCATTGTTTCATTAAGTCCATTTAAGTATATTGGAAAAGTTGCTAGAAATGGATATCAGAGCCTTTGAAACCTCCAGCTGCTTTCCTGCTGAGTGCTGTTACATTGTTTTGAAAAGAAACTGCCAACGACTCAAAAAGTGTGAAGGAATCTGATGATGCAGCACATTCAAATATTCAATGCTACCACAACCAACAGGTTAGACACATATCTTTGCCTAAGCTAGATCTAAATAAATCTTTCCAAAATACCTCATTGGGGTCAAAAGGGTCATACCCTGAATTCTTGTTTTAAATATACTGATCCTGAGGAAGAAGCAAAACTTGTAAACATTTCACCGCATAATCTCAGGCAACTTGGAATATTGCAAAGTGCTGCTGCAGTCAGATTTGTCCTATGTGATCAGAAGTCTCATTGTTTACTTTGTAAAATATAAAGTGAGGAAAAGCATGCTGATGCTCTAATGTTTGAATGAAAAGCCTAGCGAGCTGCTGAAACAACCAGAATAAGAAAACTGGCTCAATGTCAGCTGTTGATCTCCGCCTGTGTGGCAATTCCTCCCGTCAGTCAGATCACTATCTGAAAACTAGGTTCCAAGTGAATGCTGTGTTCTGTTTTGTTCACCAATCAGAATCCCTGCAGTGTGGAAACAGGCCATTTGGCCCAACACGTTCACACCGACCTTCTGGAGAGTAACCTTCCCAGACTCAATTCCCTACCCTATTACTCGACATTTAATCCCTGACTAATGCATCTAACTTACACATCCCTGAACAGTATGGGCAATTTAGCATGGCCAGTTCTCTGGATTTGGGAGGAAACCCACGCAGACATGGGGAGAAAACAAACTCCATACAGTCGCCCAAGGCTGAAATCGAACCTGGGTATCTAGTGCTGTGAGGCAGCAGCACTAACCACTGAGCCACGGTGCAACACAACATAGTAATGTTGTTACAACAGCCCAATACCTTGCTTAAGTTGCCAGTCTATGGAGTTTTAAAAATTCATTCATGGAATGGGAGCTTCACTGCTGATCCAACATGATTGTCCATTCCTTGAGAATGTGCAAATGAACTGTCTGGTTGAACTGCTACAGTCTGTTTGGTGTAGGTATGTCTACACTGCTGTTAGGTCCTGGACTTCCACCCAGTGACACTGAAGGAACAGTGATGTATTTAGATGTTATTGTCACATGTAGTCAAGTATGGTGCCATCTTGGGTACCAAGATACCTAGGTACAAAAAAGCTTAGGAACAAAGAAATAAGAGAAACCGAGTTTAAAAAGTTAAACTTCAAAGAATAGAAAAATAAAGAAAAAAGGTAATAGTTAACATTAGTTATTCTTATTTCTTTAATTTCCTAGCTTAAATTAAGTTCAACAATCTTTCATGAGTCCTCCATTTACTTTGCTCTCCAGGAGAGACCTCCGCTACCTGTTCCCGACACCACCACCGCAGATACTGACCAATGTATGTCCGTATTTGGACACTAAGTGGCTTGGAGGGGAACTTGGCATTGATGGTGTTTCCAGGTATTTGCTGCCCTTGTGCTTCTAGATGGGAGTGGACAATTTGGGAGTGGACAAGTTATCTAAGGAACCTTAGTGAATTTGTGCACAGCATCTGGTAGTGGCAAACAATGCTGCTACTGTGCATTGGTAACAGAGGGAGTTTGTAGATGTGGGGGCTGTTTTATTCTGGAAGCTGTCAAGCTTCTTGAATGTTATTGGAGCTCAAGCATGGGGAGCATTTAGTCACACTCCTAACTTCTGACTTGTGAATATGGACAGGCACTGGGGAGTCAAGAATGTTGACAGTGGGTGATTCAGTGATGATAATGTCATTGAATTTTCAAGGGACAATAGCTAGATTCTCTCTTGTTGAAGATGGTCATTGCCTGGCACTTAGGCCCCTAAGTGCCACTTATCAACCATGCCCACGTGTTGTCCATGTTTTGCTGCATTTGGACATGAAGTATCAGAGGAAACACAAATAGTGCTGACATTGTACAATTACCATGTCCTCTTCTGATCTTATTACAGAGTTAAAGATCTTGGCAAAATAGCTGAAGATGTTTGTGCGTGGAGCATCTCATGAGGGAAGGACAGGTCAGCCAGCGTGAGTGGAGAGGACAGACATGTTAACATTTCAGGTGTAAGTTATCCTACGTGACAACAGAAGTAAAAAGGCAGTTTGTATATCTTCAGTATACAAATAGGAAACGGGAGAGTTTTATTTATTTTTAAGAACGACCAACCTACAGAGGTATTGTGAGTGGACAAAGTCTGTCAGTAAGTTATGGACAAACATTCAGGTCAGAAACTTACTTGAAGCTGTACTGACTTTATGGATCAGAGCTGCAGTGGAAATTCTGTTCTGTATATAGTAACAAGAACGCCAGCAGCACCAATGTGCCAGGAATTCATTTCAAGAAATCAGACGTTGCATGAATGCACTGAGCTAACAAAAAGTCAATTTATATACAGCTACAGAAGCGAAAAGGGGTTGAAAGCATAAACCTAAAAATATAAATTCACTGGAAACAAAGGGATTGGAGACCAGGCACATAGAAAGGAAAATCTGTTCTTTTTATCAGCCATTACCCTGTATGTCAAATACTTAGTAAATGATGCTTCCTTTTTCCTCTTTACCTGAATGTACTACCTTTGTCTCCAGTTCCTAGTGTGCTCTTCGAACATGAGCATTTACAGTCTGTTTGACCACAAGAGGCATCACAGGCAAGCCCAACTCTCTTTTCACCGGTTAACTGCACCTGCACACTTTCCATTAGAAGTTAAAGACAGAATGCAGAGGCAGGAAGTTTAGCTGATTTGTTTCCCCCACCCCAAAACATCTTCAGCCCCCTCTCCATGCCTAACCCAGAACACTGGCATTGGGCCTGGATCCTGTTTGTATTCTAATGTTTAATTCCATCAATTGAGCCATCAACACAAGATTCTAACACTGACAGATCTCTAATTCCATCGGGATTAAACTGCAGGCAACTCAGACAGTTTTTATTACCTCCTGTACCTTTTGTGTTTCTGTGCTTTATGTAAGATGTTGACTTCAATTACCAGTAATTTATATCTTTGTTACTTATAGTCTAATTCTCCTTCATGTCACTTCAGTTAACACAGTGACATGATCTATTTTCTCAGGGATCTGGATGTTCACTCTGTAGACTGAACATTAATTTTTTTTCCCTTTTCATACATGATGCTTCCTGAGCTCCGGCAGGCTCTGGTCCTCTTTATATATTGGAATGTTTTTCTGAGCATTCGGCTCTCTTTCAAATCTGATTACTATGTGAATGTGGTACAAGTGAATTAATTTTTATTTTTCATTTTTCTTCCATTCATTTTTCGGAATTTTAGTTTTATTCTAGAATGCTAAGTATTGAATCACTAAGACATTTTCGGAGTAGGAGTCTTGCCTTGGGCCAGATCTGCCATTCAGTAAGATCATGGCAGGTTGTGGCTGATCATGGCTAAGGGGAGGCAGTGGCAAAGACGTGCTGGCACTGCACCAGTAATCCAGAGACAGATCATGTCCCACAGATCTGCATTCGAATCTCATCATGGCAGATGATGGAATTTGAATTCTTAAAAAAAAATTGGGATCGAAAGTCTAATGATGACCACTTATTGATTGTCACCTTAAAAGTGTTTAATTTAGATAAATGTGAGGTGCTGCATTTTGGAAAGGCAAATCAGGGCAGCACTTTACACTTAATGTTAAGGTCCTGGGGAGTGTTGCTAAACAAAGAGACCTTGGAGTGCAGGTTCATAGTTCCTTGAGAGTGGAGTCCCAGGGAAATAGGATAGTGAAGAAGGCATTCCATATGCTAGCCTTTATTAGTCAGTGCATTGAGTATAAGAGTTGGGTGGTCATGTTGTGGCTGTGCAGGACAATGGTTAGGCCACTTTTGAAATACTGCCTTCAATTCTGGTCTTCCTCCTATCAAAAGGATGTTGTGTGGCTTGAAAGGGTTCAGAAAAGATATTCAAGGATGTTGCCAGGGTTGGAGAGGCAGAATAGGCTGGGACTCTTTTCCCTGGAGCGTCGGAAGCTGAGGGGTTATCTTATACAGGTTTATAAAATCATGAGGGGCATGGATAGAGTGAATAGCCAAGGTCTCTTCCCTGGTGTGGGGGAGTCTAAAACTAGAAGGCATAAGTTTAAGATGAGTGGGGAAAGATTTAAACAGGATCTAAGGGGCAACATTTTCACACAGAAAACAGTGTGTGTATGGAATGAACTGCCAGAGGAAGTGGTAGAGGCTGGTACAATTGCAATGTTTAAAAGACATCTGGATGGGTATGTGAATAGGAAGGGTTTAGAGGGACATGGGCCAAATGCTGGTAAGTGGGACTAAATTTATTTAGGATATCTGGTTGGCATGGACAAATTGGACCGAAGGGTCTGTTTCCATGCTGTGTGACTCTATATAATCTGGTTCATTAATGTCCTATAAAGAAAACTGCTATTCTCACATGGTTTGGTGTATGTGTGACTCCAGACCGCAGCAATGTGGTTAACTCTTAACTGCCTTTTGAAATGGCCTGGAAGAGCATTTAGTGGTATCAACCACTGAAATGCCTAAAAGAAAAGGAATGAAACTGAACAGATCACCGGCAATTCCTCCTTACTAATATCTGGGGGCTCCTGCCAAAATTGCAAGAGCTATCTCACAGACTAGTTGAAGAGTAGCCTGATGTAGTCATCTCATGAAATTATATCTTACATCCAATGTTCTAAACAACAATGTCACTGTCACCTCCAGATGTGTCCTGTCCCACTGTCAGGACAGACCCAGCAGAGGTGGTGGCATTGTGCTGTACAGTTTGGAGCAACCTTGAAAGTTCTCAACCATGACTGTGGGCCCCAGAAGTTTCATGGCATCAGATCACTCATGGACAAGGAACCCTCCTGCTGATTACCTTGTACAACATTCATCAGCAGATGGGGGCGGGAGGTTGAATCTGTGCTCCTCCATGTTGATTGGCACTGGAAGAAAGCACCAAAATGACATTATAGAATGTGCTCAAGGTGGGTGACTTCAATGTCCATCAATTCACCAAAGGTGGTAGCACCACTACTGTCTGAGCTGGTTGACTCCTATAGGTCATAGCTCCTAGATTTAGACTGCAGAAGGTAGTGAGGGAACTACCAAGAGGGAACAACATATCTAGCCTCACCAATTTGCTTGTCAATAATGCATCTGCCCATGACTGCATTGATAAGAGTGACTACTGCACAGTCCCTAGAGAGACCAAGTACTGACGATTTGAGGATACCTTCCATAATGTGTGACATTATCACGGTCCTTAATAAGAGAGATTTTGAAAAGATGTAGCAACTGAAGACATGAGACACTGACTACCCTCAACATTGTAATCCAATACAATCTGCAATCTCATGGCCTGGAATATCTCCTCCTTGTGGTTCTTGATACTTGGCTCAATGAAGCATGATGGAAGACATGCTATCAAGCAGCACCTGCTCAGTGATGCCCAGTTTGCATTCTGCCAGGACCGCTCATTCCTGACCTCATTAGAACCTTGGTTCGAACATGGAGAAAAGAACTTAGTTCCAATGAAGGGCTGAAAGTGACAGCGTTTAATGTCAATGCCACGTTCAACCGTGTGGGGCATTAAAGAGCCTGAGCAAAACTGAAATCAATGGGTATTGGAGCTAAGCTAGTTGGAGTCCTATTTGGCACATAGGAAGATGGTTGAGATTGTTGGAGGTCAGTCATCTGAGCTCTGGGACATCTCTGCAGGAGTTCCTCAGAGAAGTGTCCTAGGCCCAAGCATCTTCAGCTGCTTCATCCGTGACCTTCCCTCTATCATGAAGTCAGAAGTTGAAATATTTGCTGATGATTGCACAGAGTTCAACATTAATAACTCCTCAGATACTGAAGTAGTCTATATTCAAATGCAGCAAGATCTGGACAATATCCAGGTTGGGCTGACAAGTGCCAAGTAACATTCATGTCACACGAGTGCCAGGCAATGACTATATTCAATAAGAGACAATGCAGTCATTGCCCCTGGACATTCAATGACATTAGTACTGCTGAATTCCCCAATGTCAACATTCTGGGGTTACTATTGATTAGAAACTGATCTGGATAAGTTGTATGAAAAATGTGACGACACCAACAGATCAGAGGAATCCTGCAGTGAGTAACTCTCCTCCTGACGAGAAGATAACTTTTTGAGTGGAGTCCAAGACCACACTTTAATGAGATTCTTATTTAAGTTATCCTTACTCCATAAAGCCCACCCCTCATTGATTACTATCTTCCCATATTGATGCTACAAATTCTCATCTAATTAACCCTTAATGTAGCCATAACATGTTCCCTTGGTCAATTTAGTCCCCATCATCCCTTCGGAAATTAATAGATAATAAAATTCCCTTTTCACTTTTGAAATAAATCTAAATATATATACACAAAGTATATACAACAATAATATAGAACAAAAAAATTCAAAATGACAATGTATTTTATTCCATTACTTTTCTTTCTACATTAAAACTCTTTTTGCAGTGTGTCCAATCATTTCTTAGGGCTTGCTTCTTTCTTTGCAAAACAATCTGATAACTGAATACTGTTATTCACTCATTTCACCTTGAAGATTTCTCAAACATTTGTTTTATAATTGCAAATTTGTTCCTTTAGTCTTTTTTCATTCACACACTTCATAGAGTGAATGTTATCCCATTGTGACTCATTATCAGTACTGCTCACAATAACTATTGCAGATGAAGCCCATTTTAACGATTTCTTAAAATATTTTCACTAAGCAAAATGCCAGTAAGAAAAATCTATCATTTCACGAAGAGCAAAGAGTATTCCATGACACTCCTGACTTTTGCCTTGCTGATGGTGGACATGGTTTCAGAAGTCAGAAGGAAGGTTACTCATTGCAGGATTTCTAGCCTCTGACCTGCTCTTCAGAGTCAGAGAGTCATGCAGCATGGAAACAGACCCTTCAGTCCAACCAGTCCATGCCAAATATAATCGCAAACTACAGTAGTCCCCCCTACCTGCTCCTGGCCCATATCCTTCAAAACCTTTTCTATTCATGTATCTATCCAAATATCTTTTAAATGTTGCAATTGTACCCACATCCAATACTTCCTGAGGACATTCGTTCAACACGCAAACCACCCTCTGTGTTTAAAAATAATTGCCTTTCACATCTTCTTTAAATCTTTCTCCTCTTACCTTTGTGTTAACACTAATTTTATTCAGGTCACCCTCAAGAGCTCACCAAACCTGTTAAATAATCCTCCACCCTTGTTGATTGTCAAATTTTTATCATTGATTAAAATAAAACCATTTTAAAATTAATTTGTTTTAAAGTTTGCCTACATTTGAGCTTCTACCTTAATACAGCATGTAATTCAAAAGTGTTCATTTCATTCTGTAAAAAATGTAGAACTATAAAAACTTCAGTTGCATTTATTCTCTGGGTTTTGCCGACCATGAGAATATCTCAGTGCGATTGGTTGCTTTTCCTGGTTAGTGGTATCATTGTTGCTAGGTGCCTGAAAATTGCCTTGACTTGGCATTGGATTCAAATTAATGTTAGAAAACAGAAAATCCACACCAGAAATGTTGTTTGATTATTGTGGATGAAGGTATTTCTCAAGATTTGCAATGAGTGCCACTGTTTAGATGCTGACTGTGAAATATTAATAAATGCAACTAAAAGAAGGGACTAATACACCACAATTTGTTTTTGCAGATAGAAATCATGACAATATTTGATAACCCAGGCCAATAGACAGACAACTAACACCTCACTAATGCGACTTCTCAAGATTGCAGTAAAACCCCACAATATGAGTAATGGTTTTATTTTCATGTGCAGAATTTGTTTATATCTATGATCACTGTGGTAGTTTCAGATAACAGAAAAATTAACCATCAATTCAACTATTTATTCTTAACACAATTTTAAAATGTTTTGGAACTATTTTCTATGAGGTGTTTAAATGCTGTTTTTGGAGTAGCATAGATAGATTTGTGACTAAAAATATTTGATTGAAAGGGATCCCAGAATTTTGATTTATTTGAAATGTCAACTGACCCATAACAATTTGATAAGACTGTTATTTAATTAGTTGATTTAGATTTCACTGTTACAGTTGCAAACAGAAACTGACTCCAGTTTTCATAACCTGCCGTATACTGATGCATAAATTCAGCTGAGATAGCTGGCGTGGAAATCATTTTTCACTTTTAAATCATACTGTCTTATCTGAGTTACAATTTCATGAATGCTATCCAGTTACATTGTTCAAATACCGGGAGTTAGACTCCTGATTAATCAGCATTTTTGTGATACTCAGTCAAAAGAAAATGCCTTTTACAGCTTCTTTATTCGCTGTCTTTTGCTTTTGGATCTGCAGAAAGTGGAGTTCATTCAGAGTTTTAATGATAGATTATTTGGATTAGATATTATTCTGAGAAATACAATTGTCAAACAATGTTGTAAGTTGTGGAAGATGTGTGCACTGTTCCATCTTGTCTACAGCATGATTAAAATTCTTTTCTGTCAGCTAATTCATTGAGAACTCAGACCATGAGGATGAATCAGAATTCAAATCATGCTTAAAGAATAGGCCTTTCATCTCTCTTTCAAACATGGTCTAGTTTTTATTTAACTGAACTAGTTGTAAGGGTAGAATGATAAATCAATCCTGGAGCTCACAGTTTCAGCCAGGTAAGCATTACAGAAATTAGAATTGAGGATTGGGGGAGGGGAAGAGGGGGTTGGTGGGAGGGACCTTGGTTAATAGGCTGGCAACAATCTGGATGCTTTTTTGCACTGTAAGAAAAATCTTGATGATATTAAGTTCTTTGGTGTTCATGAGGAACATGAAAATAAAGTCAAGTTATGGTCACTTCTGGTCCAGTAAAGGTTGGTTCTGAAATGGACGTGAGCATTCTCACTGGTGTTTCTCCTTTGCTGAATTGAATACAGATATAGACAATCTGACTTCACACCCAAGATCGATTGATTGCTGTGTATTTCCATGATTTTCCATGTCTACTTTGAGAAATACTGATATTTGTTTGCAATAGGCATAGAGACATAGAGAAGTACAGCATGGAAACAGGCCCTTTGGTCCAACCCGTCAATGCTGACCAAACCAAACTGGTCCCACCTGCCAGCACCCGGCCCATATCCCTCCAAACCCTTTCTATTCATACACCCGTCCAGATGCTTTTTAAATGTTGCAATTGTACCATCCTCCACCACTTCCCCAGCAACTCATTCCATACACGTATCACCCTCAGCATGAAAACATTGCCCCTTAGGTCTCTTTTATATCTTACCACTCTCACCCTAAACCTATACCCTCTAGTTCCAGACTCCCCCACCCCAGGGAAAAGACTGTCTATTTCTCCTATACATGTCCCTCATGATTTTGTAAACCTCTATAAGGTCACCCCTCAGCCTCCGACGCTCCAGGGAAAACAGCCCCAGCCTGTTCAGCCTCTCCCTGTAACTCAAATCCTTCAACCCTGGCAACATCCTTGTAAATCTTTTCTGAACCCTTTCAAGTTTCACAACATTTTTCGGATAGGAAGGAGACCAGAATTGCACGCAATATTCCAACAGTGGCCTAACCAATGTCCTGTACAGCCGTAACATGGCGTCCCAACTCCTGTACTCAATACTCTGACCAATAAAGGAAAGCATACCAAATGCCGCCTTCACTGTCCTATCTACCTGCGACTCCACTTTCAAGCAGCTATGAACCTACACTCCAAGGTGTCTTTGTTCAGCAGCACTCCCTAGGACCTTACCATTAAGTGTATAAGTCCAATTTAAAAATTGGAGAAAAGGATTCAAATTAAGGGTAGTAAATATGTGAAATAACAATTGCAAAATGCTGGAAATACTCAGCAGGACAAGCAATGACTGTGCTGTGAGAGAACAAAGTAGCAATTCACACCTGTGACATTTCATCAGAATTATTATATTAATACTGATTACTAGTTAATTGGTAATAATGTTAAAGGAAGTGACGACATAGAGAAGAACAAAATGGAAGGTCTATGGTGACAAGGCAGGGGAATTTTAAGTTACAGACGGAAAAAGCCCAGTCATGGGATATGTGAAAAAAGAAATATTTAGATGAACCTTTGAAAGTAAAAAAAAACGCTCCATATGAAGTGTGATTTCATTTAACAAAATCAAAGTCTTCTGGATGTTACATAAGGTTAGGTTTAAAGAAGTGGCGATGCGTGCATATTATAAATAGACGAACTTTGTGTAATTGATAGCATGAGGTTGAGCTTTTGAAACCTGAGCTTGAGTTGGACTTTATAATTAGATATAAACGCCAAGAATGTTTGCTGAACCTACATAAAATATTTCTGAAACAAAAGCGGAAAGTGCTAGTGAAACTCAGCAGATCTGGCAGCAACTATAAAGAGAATCTCTGGTTTTCTCGCTATAGATGCTGCCAGACCTGTTGAGCTGCACCATCGCCTTGTTTTTGTTTCGGATCTCCAGCATCTGCAATACTTTGTTTTTATTTTTATATGAAATATTTCAGCCCCATGATGAGTGTGGTTTCTGATCCTGGACATGTGAAGAATGGGAGGGGGGAGAGCTAAATTGGAGTTTGTGGGGGGATGGTGGCGGGTGGTGGTGGTGGTGGTGAGAAAGAAAATAAGGAGTCCAGAGACAGCTGAAGGACCCAGGATCTATGATTTTATTCCTCCTGGCCCTGCCACCTGCGCCGTATAATCTTGTCTCTGTTGAATATAGCTTTTGTGTCTTTAGCTGAGAGTGTCCAAAGCTCTTGCTTGATAACCGAGGAGATTCAAATTGGCTAAAGACTGTGACAATGGGGACCACTTGGGAAGGCATTTTTCAGTCATCCAGGTGGCTCTTCTGGGTGAATGTGTTGGGTTCCACATTGTTTAGCATGGGGACATTTTTATAGCCTCTCACAGATCTGTCCTTGTGCATTACAAGGGTGATTTGTTTTTACCCACTGCCTAGCCTATACTGTTTTTCCTGTGTCTCATACCAGTTCTGATTGTAATTATTTTTTTCTGTTGGAGTGCTGCTTCCATAAGTGCTACTGGTGGCTTTTTCCATTGAAGTGATTTTAACCGTCTTTTAAAAGTTCTAAAATTAATGTACGAATCAAATCACCATTTGTTTAACAATCCAACTGGTAACTTGACTGCAGTGTTCTGGATTTGGGGCGACACAATGACTCAGTGGTTAGCACCGCAGTGCTAGGGATCTGGGTTCAATTCCACCCCCTGGTGACTGTGTCTGTGTGGAGTTTGCACATTCTTCCTGTGTCTGCATGGGTTTCCTCCAGCTGCTCTGGTTTCCTCCCACAATCCAAAGTTGTGCAAGTTAGGTGGATCAGCTATGCTAAATTGCGCCATTAGTGTCCAGGGATGTGCAGACAAGGTGGGATAGCCATGGGAAATGCAGGGTTACAGGGATAGGGTATGGCAGTTGGATCAGGGTGAATGCTCTTTAGAGAGTCAGTGTGGACTCGATAGGCCAAATGGCCTGTTTCCACACTGTAGGGATTCTATGATTTGAGCCTTTTTTTCAGCTGGAGCCATTTAATCTGAAATAGAGCCTTCTGAACGAGTGTCAAAGAGAAATTGCTAGTGAAACTCAGCAGGACTGGCAGCATCTGTTGGAAGAAAGC
Organism: Chiloscyllium plagiosum; assembly: GCF_004010195.1. Classification (NCBI taxonomy): domain Eukaryota; kingdom Metazoa; phylum Chordata; class Chondrichthyes; order Orectolobiformes; family Hemiscylliidae; genus Chiloscyllium; species Chiloscyllium plagiosum. The sequence goes on along the minus strand of NC_057716.1, from coordinate 2,575,510 downwards.
AGAGTTAACATTTTGTGTCCAAGGACTCTTCATCAGAATTGATTGCACAAGGGAAAATTGTTTTTATGATGAAGGTGAGTTTTGGGGGCAGGGTTGGCATAGAAGGAGAGGTGAGTGGATAGGTGGAGTCGGAACTGAGAGAGAGAGATGAAAGGGGCAAGCAGATGAGGGGATTATTAATAGTAGGTCAGTAGAGAAGAGATGCTGAATAAGTGATAATGAGAGCTGAAAGTAGGAGAGAATGGTTAGGTGTTTCTGAAAGCAACTCTCATAATGTGATAATAGGACTAAGTATGGGTGAGAATGGATCGGCTGTGCATTCTCTCAGTTTCTCCATCTCTGTCAAATCTGTTCTGATGATGCTACCTTCTGCAGAGTAGGCCTCAGAGGCATCCACCCTTTTTTCTCAACTGAGGACTCACTGCTAGCATGGTTATTGTCTGACTCATCTCCTGCATTTCTGCCCTCACTCCTTTTCTTCCTTCCCACAGCACCGATTGCATCACCCTGGTCCTCACTTCCCACCCGGATCTGCATCCCAAAGATCATAACCTGCCATTTTTGTCACTATTTCTGTCACCTCCAGCAGAATGCCACCACCAAACATGCACTCCCCTCCCCTCCTTTGTCAGCATTGTCTGTTTCATTCAGCACATCTTGGTCTACTCTTCCTCCACTCCCAACACCTCCCCACACCCCACTGGACCTTCCCATGCAATCTCTGAAGGTGTCACATCTGCCAGTTTACTTCCTCCCTCCTCAGTATCCAAGGCTCCGAACACCATCTTCCAGGCAAAGTAGCAATTTACCTGCACTTCAGTCAATCTAGTTTATTGTATTTGCTGTTCACAACGTGGTCTCCTCTAAACTGAGGAAACAAAATGCAGACTGGATGTCCGCTTTGCAGAACACCCATATTTCGTCCTTAAAAATGATTGAGCTTCGGGTTAGCTGCTATTTCAACACCCCATGTGTTCACATGTTAACCTTTCCAGTGCAGGCCTGCTGCAGTGTTCCAGTGAGCCTCAGTGCAAGCTCGAAGAACATCTCATTTTCCACTTTTCTAGATCCTGCAGCCTCTAGAACTCAAGGTTAATTTCAATAACTTTAGAGCCTACTTCTGTATATTTGTTTTTATCCAGCCTGCACCCACTTGTGTTATGACATGGGTTGTTTTAGCACAGCTGAAAAATGTGTTGCTGGAAAAGCGCAGCAGGTCAAGCAGCATCCAAGGAGCAGGAGAATCGACGTTTCGAGCATAAGCCCTTCTTCAGGAATCATTGTTTTAGCACAGCCAACCCATTCTCTCACAAGCCTAATCCTTTATCACATAACACGGGTTGTGTTCAGCATAAACTACCCATTCTCTCCTAATATGATTATCACTTATTAAGCTTCTCCTCTGTCCAGGCCTAGAATCAATAATCCCCTCAGCTACCTATCCCTTTCATATCTCTCTCTTCGTCCGTCTACACCGATCCGTTCCCACACCATTTCCCCCAGACACAGAGACACACACACACCTCGTTTTCAGCACAAATACCACTTTATCTGATCTTCCATCAGTTTTGATGAAGAGTCACTGGACTTATTGTTAATTTTGCTTTCTCCCCACAGTTGCTGCCAGACCTATTGGTTTTTTACCAGCAATTTCTGTTTTTGTTTCTGATTGCCAGCATCCACAGTTGTTTGTTTTATTCAAAAGGAACCCATTGACCTGAAATCAGGTGGAAAACTAGTTGAACTGGTCACAACAATAACCAGCTCACCTGGTAAATATCATTTCAATTGGTGAAATCACTGGTCTGATTGATTGCAATTGGAGGCATTTGAATTTAACAGGAAACCTCAGTTCAACTGGTCAGTTGGGCCAGTTCCCATCTTAATTTCCTGTAGAGAACTAGGTATACCACTTCAACAGATGTTATCTTTTGTATCTGAATAGTTTTTCTTTCATGGTTCTCATTTCTTTAATTCTTGTTGAGTCTTTTATCTGTAATACTACTTGATTTTTGTTTGTATTGTCTCCTGTAATTTTCCCCTCCCATAAACGTCAGTTATCATAAGTATATAATTCAAAAATAAAGTCAAAGAAAGTAGTTCATTCTGCCATCTACTGGCAAAATTGTTAACAAGACTAAAATTTACTTTAGAATTTAGTCCCAAACACCACAGTTGATTTTGTTATTTAGCTGCATATCTTCATCTAAAATACATGCATTATAATTATAAGTTTAACATGTTCGTTGGTGCTCTGGTGTTGTGATGCATGGTCATGACATTACATGAGCTGAAACTGCAATCCCAAAACAATTCTAACTTAGTAATTACTGTTGAATACCTTCATTGGCTCTGAAAGGCTAATTTTATACTTGTGGAATATGAAATTTCCCAACATTGATTAAAACATTTGTACTCACTGTATATCCATGACTGCGTCGCCAAATATGTGACGAATGCCTTTTACAAGTTCACTGATGATACTGCTGTAGTCAGTCGAATCTCAGATGACGATGAAACAGACTACAGATGCGAGGTGGAAGACCTGGAAAAATAGTGCACTGAGAACAACCTAGCTCTTAATGCCGAACTCATTATTGACTTGCAGCAGGATGTTACTCATGCCCCCCTACACATTAACAGCACAGAGGTGGAACGAGTTGGGAGTGGTCATCCACAACAAGCTTTCTTGGACCTTTCACTGGTTACAAAGGCCCAACATCTCTTCTTCCTCAGGCAGCTGAGGAAATTTGGCATGATGGCATTTTATAGGTGTGCCATCGAGAGCATTCTGTCTGGATGTATCACTCAACTGTACCATTCAAGATCAGAGACGGTTACAGAGAGTGGTGAACTTGGCCCGGACAATCACAAAGGCCAACCTCCCATCTATAGAATCCATCTACCAGGCCCGCTGTCAAGGAAAGGCCACCAGCATTCTTAAAAGATCCATCCCACCCTGGCAATGTTTTTCTACAACTTCTACCAATGGGGAGAAGGTACAGAAACCTGAACATACGCCCCGGCGAGTTTCATAACAGGTTCTACCCCACTGTTATTGGAATACTGAATGGACTCACAAACTCTTAACATTCGCCTGTACCTGTGTTTCTGGTTTTGCTGCTGTTTACCTATTATTTACTTATCTATGCTACTTAACTCTGTGATCTGTCTGTATTACTCTCGAGACAAAGCTTTTCACTGTGCCTTGGTACATGTGACAATAAATTCAATTCAATCCATGCATTTTAAAATAGACAAAATGGCCTTTTTAAAAACTATTTATTTTAATACTGTAATATACTTGTTATCTGAAAACTTAAGTCAAAAGTGAAGGATCCTGTGTATTTTTAATGTCCTGGTTTGTTGTATATGCACACTTCAATGGGATTGCACCAGTTTGAACATTTGAACACAGATCAGTACAGCAGAGGAACAGGCCCTTTGGCCTACCATATTTGCATCGACCATGATGCATTCAAAACTAATCCAATCTGCCTGCACATGGTCCTTTATCCCCATCTCCCCTCTCTGTTCATGTGTCTGTCTAAAGCCTATTATACATTGACATTGTATTTGCTTCTACCACATCCCTGGCAGTAGGTTCCAGGCACCTACCATCCTTGTGTTAAAAGCTTGCCTTGCACACCTTTTAAACCTTTCCCCTTACGTTTGCTGCCTATTTAACATTTCCATCCTGGGAAAAAGAGTCCCAACTATCCACCCTATCCAGGCCTCCCATAATTTCATATAAATTCTATCAGGTCGCATCTCAGCCTCTGACACTCTGGCAGAAACAATCCAAAACTTGTTCAACCTCTCCTAACAGGTAATACACTCCAATCCAGACAACATCCTAGTAAACTTCTTGCACCCTCTCCAAAGCCTCCACATCTTTCCTGTAGGGTGACGCTGAGAACTGCACACAATTCTCCAAATGTGGTCTATTTAACGTTTTATGCAGCTGCAGTGTGACTTGCCAACTTTTATACTCTGTGCCCTAACTGATTAAGACATGCATGCCGTATACATTCTTTACCACTTTTCTTCACTCATGTTGCCACTTTCAGGCTTGCATCCCAAGACCCCTGCATATATCTGTGTTCCTAAGCATCCTTGCTGTCCGTACTCCAAGATGTTCACTTAACAAGGCATCACATTTAAACAATGTTGGAAAAGGGGATAGTCCTAGCACCCAGATCATGAGATTCTTTCTTTGATGCTAACAGTAAGGGTCTTTGCTTTCCAGGCCAATAACAAGGAACTGCATTTTGCGGTCACAAATCAGGTGCACCTCTTGCCCTCCCCAATAAAATATAGTGTGTGGTGATGTTGGACTGGCACCCAATGTCACTTGATCTGTCTCTAATATTATTGAAGGTGTATGGGTGCCAAAAGCAAAAGCATACCTACAATTTAAACAATTTAATTTAAAAAAAAGACTGTTAAAGACCCACTTGGCTGCCACTTTACCATTTCATTTTCCATCAGGTGCATAGGAAAGAAACAGAGAGTGGGTTAAGCCAATGGAGACTTTATCTGGCCATTGCTTTTACATAAGTAAGAAGAGAGTGATAAGGGTGGGTGGCATCTGGAGACAAAGCTAACCTTTAGAGTGAGAAATCCAGCAGAGAAAGCAGAGCTTGTTCTCTGCTATAGTGCATTCCAGAGGAGTCTCCTCCTATAGAGGAGAAGACACAGAAATGGCCATCCTTAAGTCCTCCCAAAATGCCACAGACGTTGCTCTCCAGAGCTAAGGGATGACTGGCTTCTTGGAGACAAAGGATACCAGGTGAAGGGTTGCTCATGAGGTCCCAGAGAGGAATCCGCAGAACAAGACTGTGACCTAGAGTGTTGGAGGCTGAGGGGTGACCTTATAGAGGTTTACAAAATTGAGGGACATGGATAGGATAAATAGACAAAGTCTTTTCCCTGGGGTTGGGGAGTCCAGAACTAGAGGGCATAGGTTTAGGGTGAGAGAGGAAAGATATAAAAGGGACATAAGTGGCAACTTTTTCACGCTGAGGGTGGTACGTGTATGGAATGAGTTGCCAGGGGAAGTGGTGGAGGCTGGTGCAATTGCAACATTTAAAAAGCATCTGGATGGGTATATGACTAGAAAGGGTTTGGCGGGACTTGGGCCGGGTGCTGGCAGGTGGGACTAATTTGGTTTGGGATATCTGGTCAGCATGGACGGGTTGGACCGAAGGGTCTGTTTCCATGCTGTACATCTCTATGACTATATGACTCTGTGATACTTTTGAGAATGAAGCACCTATCGGGGCTATCGCTGAGCAGGCCATTGCTCTTCTCAAAATGAGATTTTGATGCCTGGATATCACGCACAGGGTGGTGGTTGATGGGAAAGGTTCATCCTGGAGTTCAGTTACTCGTAGTGTGCCGCAAGGGTCTGTTTTGGGTCCACTGCTGTTTGTTATTTTTATAAATGAGGACGTAGAAGGATGGGTTAGTAAATTTGCGGATGGCACTAAGGTCGGTACAGTTGCGGAAAGTGCCGCGGGATGTTGTGGGGTACAGAGTGACGTAGATAATCTGTAAAGCTGGGCTGAGAGGTGGCAAGTGGAGTTTAATGCAGAAAAGTGCGAGGTGATTCACTTTGGAAGGAGTAACGGGAATGCAGAGTTCACGGTGAACGGTAAGATTCTTGGTAGTGTAGATGAGTAGAGAGACCTCAGTTTCCATGTACATAGATCCCTCAAAGTTGCCACCCAGGTTGATAGGGCTGTGAAGAAGCATACGGTGTGTTAGCTTTTATTAGTAGAGGGATTGAGTTTTGGAACCATGAGGTCATGCTGCAGCTGGTGTGGCTGCACTTGGAGTATTGCATGCAGTTCTGCTCACTGCATTATAGGAAGGATGTGGAAGCTTTGGAAAGGGTTCAGGAGATTTACGAGGATGTTGCCCAGTATGAAGGGAAGGTCTTACAAGGAAAGGTTGAGGGACTTGAGGCTATTTTCGTTAGAAAGAAGAAGGTTCAGAGGTAACTTAATTAAGACATATTAGATAATCAGAGGGTTAGATTGGGTGGACAGTAAGAGCCTTTTTCCTCAGATGGTGATGGATAGTACAAGGGGACATAGCTACAAATTGAAGGGTGATAGATATAGGACAGATGTCAGAGGTGGTTTCTTTACTCAGTAGTAGGGGTGTGCCTTCAACAGTTGTAGACTTGCCAACTTGAAAGGCAATTAAATGATCATTGGATAGGCATATGGACGAGAGTGTAAGTTAGATGGGCTTCAGATTGGTTACACAGGGTGGTGCAACATCGAGGACCGAAGGGCCTGTACTGCTCTGTAATGTTCTATGTGCAGGTAAGTCTGCAATATTCTCTGGTTGCTGTCTCAGTAATTGCCCTGGTCTGCTGCATCTGACACTCCAGCAGGGGGAAGGCCTGATAGATGATCTAATAAAGCCACATCTTTGGTGATGGTTCTTAGGACGAGGCTGAGGATACAGACAAGGAGCCAAGCCATGGAACCCAGTGTACAACAACCTTTGGGTGGTACAGAGATACAGGAGTGTCTTATGTAGTCACGTAACCTTTCAACTAGAAACGTGGAATTGGTTAAATGATATATTTCTTCTTGTGCTCCCATGCGTAAACACCTGGGCTGGCAGTATGCATACAAATGGTAATACACAATAGCAGGGCAATCCGAGGCACCCATGTTATGACAAGTTCCCTCGATAGTCAGTCAATTTAGACATAAGTTTAAATAAAGGTAATAAGGAAGTCAAATGGAATTTTGGCATTTATAGCTACAGGAATAGAGTGTAAAAGTAGAGAAGTGTTGCTGAAAATGAAACTGTACAAGGCATTAGTGAGACCACACCTGGAGTACTGTCTACAATTTTGGTTCCCTTAGTTTAAAAGTGGTTCACTAGTTTGATACCAGATATAAGAGGCTTTTCTTATGGAGAGAGATTAGGCCTAAACTGTTCATACTTTGAGTTTAGATGAATGAGAGTAAATTTAGTTGAGATATACAGGATTCCCAAAAAGATTGACAAAGTAAATGCAGGCAGGATGTTTCCTGATGTGGGGCAATCTAAAACGAGACGTCATAGTTAAAGATAAGGGGTAGCTGATGTAAAACAACTCTCAAAGATTCATGAATCTTTAGGATTCACTGCCCCAGAGTGTGGAGTCTGCTGTGGCATTGAATAAATTTGATGGGAAGATAGGGGTTTTTAATTAGTAATAGATTGAAGGGTTATGGAGAAAGTGAAGTGGAGCCGAGATGAAATCAACCATGATTATACCAAAGCGGGTGCGAGGGGCTGAATTGCCTAATCCTGCTCCTCCTACTTATGTAAATTCAAACCCAGACACCATATATGTAAAACACAAATGAAGCCAGAACAGCATATATCTATAATCCTATAACTTAACACAGAATAGAAGCAGTATTTCTCCAGATAAAAGGACAATGTAATTAACTTTGTGAACTCGTGTGATTTAAAATTTATTTGAGTTACTTTGAGTGCGACAGTATGATGCTTCCTCCTTGTCATCGAGTTGTGCTGGAGACCGGCTACTGACTCTTTGCCTGTGATAACTCTGTCAGGCATTTTCATGTCACCTGAGGTTGGAAGGCCTCGGCATAGTTGGAGACACCCACACAACGTAGGAGTCTCGACTATCATCCTGGCACTCTGAGACATTGTTGTCAGTGCAGAGGGCTGGATGGAGTCAAAGTTGTCCCTATCAAGAACTTCCTGAGAGGTGCCTCCTGATGATAGTAGCTACTACTCATTGCTACTGAGATGTCCATTTGGAAATCCCTGTTTTCCTGAGAGGAACCAGGACCAGCAGCTCAGATACAAGGTGATGGAATGCAAGTCAGAATTCCTACTCTGTAATCTATCAGTGTACTGCAGGGTTTGGCCCTTCATGGTAGATGCTAGTCTTTCTGTGAAGGAAGCCAAGTGTTTGGAGTAGGTGATCACAGTGCTCATGGTCTGGATAGATTCCTCCAGTCCATGCTAATACAAGCAACCATAACCCCTCTGGCATCTCAGCCACATCTCACATCAGAATCCTTTGATGCCAAGCTGTGTTATGTTTACATCATTCTGAAATCCCCTTAAAACCACAGAAAGCCTAATTTGACACTTCTGTATATGTCCATTTACACGCTGCCTTCCAAACGTGACAGTTCAATTCCCAGGGGCACTACAGCCAGGTTCTTTGGATGACAAAAAGCTGCTGACCCTATTCTGCAATCTCCATCCATGCTTCTTTAGTCTGTCAGGGAGACCTCTGTTTCTTATCACTCAGCCTGAGGATCTCCCGCTGATTTCTCATAGCCATCAGGATCGTATTCTATTCTTAACTTTTATATATTCTCACTTAGAGGGGAGGTATGGACACAGGTTTTGCACTTCTTGCGGTGGCAGGGAAGGTGCCGGGAATGGAGGGTGGGTAGGTGGGGGGTGTGGACCTAACAAGGGAATTGTGGAAAGAATGGTCTCTCCAGAACGCAGATAGGGGTGGGGAGGGAAATATATCCCTCAGGATGGGGTCTGTTTGTAGGTGGCAGAAATGGTGAAGAATAATGTATCCTGAGGTTGGTGGGGTGGAGGATGAGGACCAGCGGTGTTCTGGTCATGTTGCAATTGGAGGTGTGGGGTTCAAGGATGGAGGTGCAGGAAGTGGAGGAGATGTGCTGGAGGGCATCATTGATCATGTGGGATGGGGAGTTGTGGTGTTTGAAAGAGGCCATCTGGTACGTTCTATGGTAGAATTGGTCTTTCTGAGAGCAGAGGCGGAGGATTCCCTCCTCAGCTCCCTTGTTCGGTCCATGCTCCCCACCAACCCACCCTCCACTCCTGTCACTTTCCCTTACCACTGTAAAAATTGCAACACCTGTGCTTACACCTCCCCTCTTACCTCAGTCCAAGGCTCCAAAGGATCCTTCCACATCTAACAGAGATTTACCTGCACTTCCACACACGTCATCTACTGTGTCTGTTCCTCCCGATGTGGTCTCCTCTAAAAGGGGAGACAAGATGCCTACTTGCGGAATGTTTCAGAGAACATCTCTGGGGCACGCACTAAACAATCCCACTGCCCTGTGGCCAAACAATTCAACTCCCCCTCCCACTCCACCAAGGACATGCAAGTCCGGGGCATCCTCCACTGCCAAACCCTAACCATCTGACTCCTGGAGGAAGAACGCCTCCTCTTCCACCTTGGGACTCAGCAACCACACGGAATCAATGTGGATTTCACCAGTTTCCTCATTTCCCCTCCCCCAATCTTATCCCATATCCAACCTTCCAATTCGGCACTGCCTTCTTGAACTGTCCTACCTGTACAACTTCCTTACCACCTATACACTCCACCCTCCTCTTCAAGATGTCACCATCGCCCCCACCTTCATCCACCTATCACACTGTCAGCTACCTTCCCCCTCCAACCAGGCCCACCCTCCTCCTATTTAGCTGTCAGCCCCCTCAGGCCATAAGCCTCTTTCCTGATGAAGGGATTATGCCTGAAACGTAGGTGGAGAGTTAGGACCGGGGTGTTCTGGCCTTGTTGCGATTGGAGGGGTGAGGACCACTCTTGCACCTCGGATGCTACCTGACTGGCTGTGCTTTTCCAGTGCCACACTCTTTGACTAGTGGTATATTCATGCCAGATATTTTCAGATCAATTGAGGGCACCCCAAAGGGGTGTACATCACAGCAAGATGCCAGGATAAGGTGATCTATCTGTGGCAAGAAGGCTGGGAAAGGGAGCATTGTGACCAGGGTACGCATAAAAAGACTCATGTGCACAGAGGTGGGCATGACATGAGGGAAAGGAGCAAAGGTGAAAGTCATGTGATTGTTCAGGAAGTGAGAGTAGGGGAATTTGTGGGTAAATGGAGCAGGCCTGGTTATTGGACTGAGTCAAGTTGATGAGATAGTAATATTGATGGGAAGGTGGGGCTGAGTCATAGGTAGGAGGCAAGTATGGGGTTCTGGGAGGTTGAGCATATTAACTCAATGGGAGGTGAAAATGTCTGTGTGGGCATGGGCACTTTCGATTGTGGGCCATATTGGCATGTAAATGGTTTCAGGAATTAGGTCCAAATTTGCAGAGAAAGACTTTGAGGATGATGGAGTAGAACAGGATTATGATATTTGGATTGTAATTGGAAGAAGATGGTTGGTGATGCTGGATGGGGGGGTGGAATAGATGGTGGTGGAAGATTGGCAAATGTAATACACACCATTCTTATTGGCTGACGATCACGATGCAGACCCTTACACGTACTGAACATTTGCTGACCCAGACTGATTGAAGCCAAATCCTCGTAGCTATGAGTGAATTGGATGAGATTGTGACTCTGTGGATTCCCTAAGAACACTGGGGTTTCCTCCTACTGTGATAGATCTCACAGTGCCGCAATCCCACCAAAAATTGGATGATACATTTAAGTGTGTGCATGATCATCAAGGTTGGTTTTTTTCTCGGAGTTGGGGGTGGGGGAGGTGAATGGCTATGAGCTACCAATGAGTTGTACTGGATACTCCAATCATTCTAAAGATTAGAACATAGAACATAGAAGAATACAGCGCAGTACAGGCCCTTTGGCCCTCGATGTTGCACCGATCCAAGCCCACCTAACGTACACTAGCCCACTATCCTCCATATGCCTATCCAATGCCCGCTTAAATGCCCATAATGAGGGAGAGTCCACCACTGCTACTGGCAGGGCATTCCATGAACTCTCAACTCGCTGAGTAAAGAACCTACCCCTAACATCTGTCCTATACCTACCACCCCTTAATTTAAAGCTATGCCCCCTCATAATAGCTGACGCCATACGTGGAAAAAGATTCACACTGTCGATCCTATCTAAACCCCTAATCATCTT
>NC_057716.1:2561101-2563813 GCF_004010195.1 Chiloscyllium plagiosum | reverse complement strand
GGACATAAATATCAAGGCCAATGGCTCTGCAATCTCCTCCCTTGCTTCCCAGAGAATCCTAGGATAAATGCCATCAGGCCCAGGGGACTTATCTATTTTCACCCTTTCCAGAATTTCCAACACCTCTTCCCTACATACCTCAAAGCCATTCATTCTACTTAATTGTGACTCAGTATTCACATTGGCAACAATGTCCTGTTCCTGAGTGAATACTGACAAAAAGTATTCATTCAGTGTCTCCCCAATCTCTTCAGCCTCCACACGCAACTTCCCACTACTATCCTTGACTGGACCTATTCCTACCCTAGTCATTCTTTTATTCCTTTTATCAGATTGTCAACTGATATCTAGGGAATGGAGGGTGGGTCGTGTTGCCATAATGTTTGTTACTCACAGTTCTATTCTGAACATTGAGAGATTTGTTATCCTTGTCTCTGCTGTTGTTTGGAGACCTGTAATAGGAAACTCCTGTCTTGACTCTTGCAGGTTTTTGTAAATTCCTTTTATATATAGCAATTCTGTTCACTGTGCATCTCTCACTAGTTCAAGGTATTCTATCCTTTCTTCCCAATATCCTGTACATTGAAACATAGAAACTCTGAGCAGGAGAAGGCCATTCGGCTCCTGGTGCCTGCTCTGCCATTCAATAAGATTACAGTCAATCCTCTGTGATCTTATTAAATGGCAGAACAGGCACAAAGAGCTGAATGCCTCTTTTTGCTCCAAACCCATTGATGATTTCAATATCTTGATTGCTGATGTCACTACTGATATCCATCACCATCTTTGTATCACACCCATTTTCAACATACTGTAAAGGGACCTCAAATCTGAGTGAAGGATGCTGCACCTACAAGGCTCTACAGTCTGTGTGTTTCAAGGATCCAGTCTCCAAGCACATGTTTGAGAAATGGAGTTCAGAAGTAGCCCATGATCTTCCAGCTTCTTTCCCTACAGGTTAAAAACATCACTGAATTCACGAGCAGGATCACAGCTGTGATGATCCTGGGTTGTAGACAGTGGTTTCCTGTCTAGGAGTCTTTTAAACATGGCATCTGGCCCTTCAACACTGAGGCAGCAGCAGAATCAAATACATCCTGCTTTACCCCAACCCACCCTCAGCTGTGAGATTTGCTGATCTATCTACAGATGCACAGTTTATCTCATTAGTTATGTCTGACAGACAAAGCTGTCCAGCAAGAACAGTGCACATTCCAGTCCCACTGCTTCCACTGCAAAGCACAAGATCCCACACTAAGTAATATTCAATAGGTTCATTGCTTTTTAACTGGAGGTTCCCTTTTAAGTACCAATCTTGATTTGTGTGGATGTTTTGCTGCTGTTTGTCATGGTAAATGGAGATATTAAAACTCCTGCTCATTGCCAATGAAGTCTATTCAGTAAGTTGCTGATGCTGTACATTAATACCCCAGATTCAATCCTTGCCTGGGTGGAGTTATTTGGCCTCAGCCATGGGTTCGGAACAGGAAAATGCTCTTAAATTGCCATCTAGTGACTCAGTCTGGAAGTGTTAGTATATCGACTGTGAAAACACTACAAGAGGAAAGAGTGAGAAGGGGAAAGAACGCGGTCCTTGCGAGCAGACGTTTGAGAAAATAGGCATGACTTGTGGCTTCACTGAAAATATTTTGAGACAATACTTGAATTGGCAGAAGCATTGCAAGATGTAATGGTTTAGGAAGAGAACGATCAGCATGATGCTGGAAGATGTTAGCACCATTCTAATGGTGTCATTAGAAAACCCCTCATACACTTAGACCGTAACCCGCATGCTACTAGTACAAACTCCAAACTCTTAAAATAAATGATAGATATAAAAATAAGTCACGTCTTTGTATAATAGTGTCATAAGTGGCACGGTGGCACATGTGGGCGGCACGGTGGCACAGTGGTTGACACTGCTGCCTCACAGCGCCAGAGACCCGGGTTCAACTCCCGCCTCAGGCAACTCTCTGTGTGGAGTTTGCACATTCTCCCCGTGTCTGCGTGGGTTTCCTCCGGGTGCTGCGGTTTCCTCCCACAATCCAAAAATGTGCAGGTTAGGTGAATTGGCCATGCTAAATTGCCCGTAGTTTTAGGTGAAGGGGTAAACTTAGGAGTATGGGTCTGGGTGGTATACGCTTCGGCGGGTCGGTGGGGACTTGTTGGGCCGAAGGGCCTGTTTCCACATTGTAAGTAATCTAATCTAAAGGTTGGGATAATGCTTGGAAAATGACATTGGTCAGCTCAGAGTAAGAATCAACTGCCAGGCAGCAGACTTCAGTGGGAAGTTAAGCCACCTAGACTGGAAACAAATGTTGGTGGGAAAAGCGGTCTCTGAATAATAGCTGTTTCAAAGAGGAAATGATTATACAGTCAAGGTGCATTCTCTAGAAACATAGAGGTAGAACAAACAGATCCAAGACTCCCTGGGTGACAAAAGCAATAGTAATTAAATTAAAGAAGAAAATGTGTATTTATGGCAGGTGCTGGATTAGTGGTGCTGGAAGAGCACAGCAGTTCAGGCAGCATCCAAGGAGCAGCGAAATCGATGTTTTGGGCAAAAGCCCTTCATCAGGAATAAAGGCAGAGAGCCTGAAGCTTGGAGAGATAAGCTAGAGGAGGGTGGGAGTGGGGAGAAAATAGCATAGAGTACAATGGGTGAGTGGGGGAGGGGATGAAGGTGATAGGTCAGGGAGGAGAGGGTGGATT
>NC_057716.1:2544249-2560028 GCF_004010195.1 Chiloscyllium plagiosum | reverse complement strand
GGTGTAATTACGGAAGATCGACTGTTCTACGTAGCCAACAAAGAGACAGGCATAGCTGGAGCCCATACATGTGCCCATGGCTACCCCTTTGGTCTGGAGGAAGTGGGAGGATTTTTACCTATTTATGACAGGTGTCAGGTAGTCAATACAGTTGATGACAAGCTGAATAGGCAGGTGAAAAAGCAGATATGAGAAGCAAAGAGAATTTGAGAGAAAACTGGCAACTGATATAAAACTAAGGCCCAAAGCCTCTATAAATATATCAACAGTAAAAGGGTGATAAAAGGAGGAGCAGAGCTGATTAGAGATACTTGCATAGAGATTAGCGGAGGTGTTAAATGAATGTTTTCCATTTGTCTTTACCTATGAAGCAGGCTCTGTCTACGGTATGGTGACAGAGGAGGAAACTTAGTCACGAGAAGTGTTTAAAATTGATGAGATATTGGATAAGCTGTCAGTAGTTCAAGTTGATAAGGTACTGAGACCAGATGGGCTTTATTTAATGATACTGAAGGAAGCAGAAACAGAACCAATTATGAATTTATTCCAAGTCTGATATGGTGTAATGAGGTAAGTTAGTGATATCACAGTAAAACATCCTCTTGGAGGTGGGAGAGAAATAATTGTAATTGAATTTTGTAGTAAGCTTGTGGAAGAAAAGGGAGACTGAAAATTAGACAACAGGTCAATTAGCCTGAAATCCAATGGCCAGGAAACTTCTGGAATTTATTATCAAGGAGGTCTGAATAATAGAAAAGGATAATGTGGAAATTTACACTGGCTGTGTTGAAGTTAAGAGCAAACCACCCAACAGTCAGTTAATGATTGTCGGACAGTTAATTATGTTGAGGAGGACCTTCCATTGTGGAGGAAATCCCGTCTCTCAACCAGTCAATCAAATAACCAACTGCTGTCTAGTTCCTGCAATGCTAGTGGGACTCGTGTTCACTTCAGTGACAACTGGGCCAAGGAAAAGATATAGATAGAGCTTAACCAAAGGTCTTTGCATCAGGGTCACAATGGCAAATCCCAGTGATGGGCTGGGGAGTGTGGCACTCTGATTAGGTGGAGGGAGGGGTTTGGGGGAGTATCTTGGAGGGCATCTCCAATTGGTACATGTGTTCTGACAAAAAGTTAAGAACCTGGTGCCTGACCATGAGTATCCCAGTTTTCACTTGCAAACTTTGTACTGATCTCCCCCAATGCAGATAAAATCCCCGCTGACAGGAGGAGGCCCTCAAGTAGCCAGTTAATTGTCTCAAATGACCAGTGGGCAAGTTGGCCATCTGACCCCTCACCTGTCACAGGTAGAATGGTAGTGGGGACAGGTGAAGGGTGGATTGTTGGTGGACGCTGCAACATCTCAATGGCACAGGAAGGGAGAAGTACACAAGCTTCTGTCTGTTATTTGGAATTATCTTGTCATCCTGGATAGAGGGAAGAATGTCAGTGAGGGTACTACCATATCTCTATAGTGTAGAAATTGGCCATTCAACCCCATAAGTCTGCACCAAACCTCCAAAGAGCATCCCATCCAGACCCACACCCACCATTCCATCCTCACATGGATTTTTACCATGGCAACCTCATTTAATCTGCAAATCCCTGGATACTGTGGGGTAATTTAGCATGGCCAATCCACCTAACATACACATTTTTGGACTGATTTGGGTGTTGTGCATGTCATAACTCAATAGATGTAGGTATATGGAAACACAAGAGAGGGCATGAGACTGGCATTGTTGGGAAGTATGAGAGGGTGAGCTGGACTGTAAGAATGTCAGGCATGATTGCTGATTGGAGAGTGATGGGCTATGAAGCATTTAGTAGCATGTGAGGTTCATGGTGTGAGGGATAGGAGATTACCTTTCAAGTGATCACTTACGTGATGTAGCTGAATTTTTTTTCTGCACTGCAGTCAAGTTCATGGAGGCAGACTCCTTCAATTGACCTTCCTGGCCACATGTTCCCATTCTTATTTTTAAGTCTGCAAAGATTTCTATGGAAACATAACTTCTCTCCTTTCCAGTTACATCACTCTGGTCTTCCACATCCCTCCTGACAACTTGGAAGCTCTCTTTTGGTTTATTGCTCCATTTTCTGACTTTATATTTTCCAGCCAAGTCTTCCTGATACTACTGGAGTAATTCCTGCCGAATGACAGCAGCTCCCCTTTAAAGAGGGGCAGAATATCCTGAGGAGGTCCAGGCTAGCTGCGTGTACACACGTTCCAGGCTTTTGTTGAATCTGCAGCCTATAAACAGTGCATGCTCCATTGGGCCCCATATTTGCAATTATGTTAATGAACAGCCAGAAGGAAATTTACATTCTGGATTAGACCCATCACAATCCTTGCACTGGAAAACAGACCTTACTGTATATTCCCCAACTCCCACCCCACAAAAAAATCATCAAGCCAGTATTTCTAACACTCTGACAAAATTACTTGTTTGCTAATAGGTTCTCGTTAGTCGGAAAGTGCTGGATTTTGACAAATGTACAGACTAATATTCTGAGTCACTTAAATTTGTTTGTTTTTCTAGCTGAAATATGCCCACTTACTAGCTCTGTACAAATGACGGTTTATTTTTCAAGGATAATGTTCCGGAAACAGGTTTTATCATTCAACAATCTCCAGTGCAAACGTATTCTGATTTGTTCCTTCCTGTGCTGTACAAGAAGTTCAGTTTTGTCCTTTTGAAATGAACAAAGACAGAAACATCATCTAATTTGACAATAATGCATTCCACTGTTTTGTACTGAACAATCTTGACAGCAGTGAATATTTCTGATATGGAAACAGGAAATAAATAAAAACAGGAATAGGCTATTAAGAATTCAGTGTGATCATAGTTGATCCTCTATTTCGATGCCATATTTCTATTCTCCTCCCACACCCTTAACAGCTTCAGCTTCCAGAAATGTCTCTTCCTTTCTTTAAATGTATTCAGTGAGTTCACCTCTCATATTTTCTGCAAAAAGCGAATTCCACAGGTTCGTCCCTCTCTTACTGAAGAATTTCTCCATATCATGGTCCTGAATGGCCTGCATGTATCCTGAGATTGTGACCCCTTGTTCTGCAGCCCCTGGCCAGAGCGAGCCTCATCACTGCATCCAGCCTGTCCAACTTTGTCAGAATTTTAAACATTTAAATTACATCCCCTCTCATTCTTCTTCCAAACTCCAGTGAATTCAGGTTCAGTCAACAAATCTCTCCTCAGACCAGCCCACCATAAGAGGAATCAGTCTGGTGAAACTTTGTGCACTCCCTTCTACAGGAGAAAGTGAGGACTGCAGATGCTGGAGATAAGAATCAAGAGTGTGGTGCTGAAAAAGCACAGCAGGTCAGGCAGCATCCGGGGAGCAGGAGAGTCGACGTTTCAGGCGTAAGCCTTTCATCAGGAATGAGGCCTGTGGGCCGGAGGTGCTAAGAGATAAATGAGAGGGGAGGGGGTGGGGTTGGGGGGAAGGTAGCTGAGAATGCGATAAGTAGATGAAAGTGGGGGAGAAGGTGATAGGTCGGACAGGAGGGTGGAGTGAATAAATGGGAAAGGTGATGGACAGGTCAAGAGGGTGGTGCCGAGTTGGAAGCTTGGGACTGGGATAATGTGGAGGGAGGGAGGGAGGGGAAATGAGGACACTGGTGAAATTCACATTGATCCTGTGGTTGCAGGGTCCCAAGGTTTTGCCTCGCACTCCCTTCTATATCAAGTATATCTTGCTTTGAGTAAGAAAACCAAAATTGCACACAACATTGCAGCTGCAGTCTTACCAATGCCCTGTGCAGCTGCAGTCAGACTTCCTTGCTCCAGCACTCTTTATTAAACCTTCTATTATTTGACTTCCTGAGTACTCGTTGCATATTTGCTTTCAGGTGTACAAGGACACACGTCAATCTTTCCAACTTATCACCATTTAAGTAGTATTCTACCATGCTGTTTTTCTTATTGAAGGCGACATTTTCACATTTTTCTGCATTATACTGCATCTGTCATATATATGCCCATTCAATTTAATTGCTATGAAGACTGTGTATATCCTCCTCACTACACACACTCCCACCTAATTTTGTGTAATAAAACTTGGAAATATTACATTGATTTGGATGAGCAAATCAATTGTGTATTGTGAATAAATAGCATCCAAGCACTGATTCTATGATTATCCCACTTGTTACCGCCTTCCACTCCTAAAACAACCCATTTATTCCTACTGTTTCCTGTGTCCTGACCAGTTCTCAATCCATGACACTATATTGCTGTGAATTACATTTGCTTTGATTTTGCACCAGAATTGTTATTTTCATTCACTCAGAGGACATGTGTATTGCTGGCTGGCCAGCATTTATTGCCTGTCCCTAGTTGCCCTTGAGAAGGTAGTGGTGAGCTGCATTCTCAAACTCCTGTAGTTCACACACAGTGTAAATTGACCCAAGATGCCCTTGGGGTGGGAATTTCAGGATTTAAGCCAGCCACATTGAAGGAACAGCACTATATTTCCAAGTCAGGATTGTTAGTGGTTTGTAGGGGAACTTGGTAATGGTGGCATTCCTGTGTATCCTTGTCCTTTTTAGATGGAAGTGATTGTGGTTTTGAGAGGTATTGTCTAAGGGGCTTTGATGAATTTCTGCAATACATCAGGTAGATAGTATACACCTGCTACTGAGCATTGCTGGTGGATGTGGTGCTAATCAAACGGGCTACTTTATCCGATGATATCCATCTTCTTGAGTGTTGTTGGAGCTGTACTCACCCAGCCAAGTAAGGGAGTATTCCATCACACTTTGGACTTGTGCAGCCTCCCCCCGTCCTCAACACAACACTCCCTCCACCTATCTTTGACAATCTGGACAAAGGAACTGAGGGCATTGATGCTACATTTTCAGATGACAATGTATAACATGGTCCCAACATCGACCTCTGCAGAACTCTACTAAGTCACCGGCTGCCATAATGGAAAAGATCCCTTTATCCCCGCTCTCTTATCTTCTGCTAGTAAACCAACCCCCTATATACCCTAGTACCTTGCTCCTAACACCATAGACCTTTATCTTATTTAGCAGCATCCTGTATAGCACCTTGTTAAAGGCCTTATGGAAATCCAAATAAACCACATCCAACAGCTCTCCTTTCTCCTAACTTGCTCATTATCTCCTCAAAGAATTCTAAAAGCTTTGTCAGGCATGACCTCCCCTTTACAAAGCCATGCTGACTCAGCCCTATATTACCATGCACTTCCAAGTACTCTGTATTCTCATCCTTGATATGGACTCTTAAAATTTTACCAGATTGAGGTCAAACTAACTAGCCTTAAATTTACTGTCTTCTGTCTCCCTCCCTTCTTAAACACGGGTGTTTCATTCACCATTTTCCAGTCCCCTGGTACCCTCTCTGATTCCAGTAATTCCTGAAAGATCACCACCAATACCTCTATA
Source organism: Chiloscyllium plagiosum (assembly GCF_004010195.1). Lineage (NCBI taxonomy): Eukaryota > Metazoa > Chordata > Chondrichthyes > Orectolobiformes > Hemiscylliidae > Chiloscyllium > Chiloscyllium plagiosum. The sequence goes on along the minus strand of NC_057716.1, from coordinate 2,554,594 downwards.
ATATCCTAAATTATCTCATTCAGACTCTGGGCTGTAGTTCTTCTGGTCCTCTGATTTAGCCATCTTCAGACTTTTTCAGCTTCCCCAGTACCACCATGCTCACCTTGACCGCCGCCACTCCCCTCCCCCAACACCTGAATCTCTTGACATTCCGGTGTGCTGCTGGTGTCTTCTACTGTGAAACGTCTTGCACAGTGCCTGTTCAATTCCCCCTGCCACCTTTTTGTTCCCCATCAATACTACTTCAGCCTCATTTTCCTGTAGTCTAATATCTACTCTTACCTTTTTAAGATATCTAAAAAAACTCCTGCAATAATCTTTTATCTTACTAGTTAGCTTACACGCATATTTCACGTTCTCCCACTTATTGCTTTTTCTTAATTGTCCTCCACTGGCATTTTAAAGGCTTCCCAATCCTCTGGTTTCCCACTAATCTTCACCGCATTGTAAGCTTTTTCTTTTGCTTTTATGCTGTCCCTAACTTCCCTCAGCAACCGCGGTTGCCTTATTCTTCCTTGGGGTTCCACATCTGCACACAGTATTCCATATCTGGCCTCACCCAATCTCTGTGCAAGTTCACAAGACCTTATTCCTCTTTTCCAATCCCTTTGCAATAAGGGTCAACATCTCATTGACTAAAACCAGTTTGAAATATTGACTGACCAAATCTGGTTTTTAACAGATTTAACAAGTTTCTGCTTGTTGTCACAAGGATACTGTGTCTTGATTATTTTCAGAGGGGTTGTAAATGGGTTGGGCTCTGATTAGACTGGAGGAGAAAGTGAGGTCTGCAGATGCTGGAGATCAGAGCTAAAAATGTGTTGCTGGAAAAGCGCAGCAGGTCAGGAAGCATCCAGGGAACAGGAGAATCGACGTTTCGGATTCCTGAGGAAGGGCTTATGCCCGAAATGTCGATTCTCCTGTTCCCTGGATGCTGCCTGACCTGCTGCGCTTTTCCAGCAACACATTTTCAGCTCTGATTAGACTGGTTTGGTACAGAGATGAAAAGGATTTTGAGAGGCTGTGACCTCAGGCCAAAGTGGTCATGTTTTAGAAGTGACCTGTATAATGGAAAGGGAGTGGTCAGCTCCCTAGCTCAGCAGTTCAGTCCAGAACTAGTCGGAAGTTCAACAGTAAGCTGTGTGGAAACGGAGTCTCTCTGGCTCTCTCTCTCGCTCTCTCTCCTTTTGCCCTTCTAACTTCAACCTGTAAGCATTTGTTTCCTTTATACTGTGTTTTAAAGGGAGTTTACTTATTGGGACTATAATGTATATTTGGAACAGCATAATTAAGTCTAGTTTAGATAGACTGAGTTCTGTAGGGCTCTTTATTCTGTTCTTTGTATTTCATTGCATAATTTTGTGAATAAATTTTTGTCCGTTTTAAAACCTGGTAGTCAACCTTGCTAACTTACTCCGGGTAATTTTCAATGTACACTTACCGAAACAAATTGCAAAGTTATGCTCTGGTCTGCCTGCTTAAGAATGTTTTGAGTGGTCTGGTCTCGTCTATAACATTGATAACTGGCACTTGTAAAGGAAAACCAGGTATGATCCTGTTTGTCTTTAATTGTAACAAGTTGATTCTGACTGGAATTAGTTCACTTGTACTGGTGGAAGATTTGGCAGACAAATTGAAACCAATTGGAGTTAAGTGGAGCCATATGATATGCAGTTATTTCAGTTATTCTTTGAACTAGAAAGTTTACCAGTGGAAGCCAATTGGATTGGCTGAAGCCAAAACAATTCTTGAACAAATCAGCTGAAAATAAAAAATTGTGGGGAAACTGTTGCATGATTTTGGCAGCCATTATAAAAGGATCCCATAACCTAATTGGCATCGATTTTGGAAGGTTGGCCTGGATTTCTGTGAAGTCATGCAGAAACGATGCCATATTCCAGCATTTAGGAGTCCTTCCATACCTCTACTTCCAGGATCCCCAAGATCCTATTTTTGCTGGGGAGAGAAAGGAGGTAAGATGTGTCTCACACATGGGAAAACCTAAACTTAGCAAAGGCATTTTAACTCCAAGCTAGGTTCAACCAAACCACATTTTTGCTTGAATGAGATATACTTCCTACATTGTGTTGTATAGCTTTTTCAGAGTAGATATAGAGTCATACAGCATGAAAACAGACCCTTCAATCCAGTTCATCCATGCAGACAAAGTTTCCCAAACTAAATAGTCCCATTTGCCTGCATCCAGATGCCTTTTAAGTATCGTAATTGTATCTGTATCTACCACTTCCTCTGATAGTTCAATCCATATATGCAGCACCCTCAGATCCCTTTTTAAGTATTGGTTGTTGTTTTTTGTCCTTATTTAGAAGTGGATGGACATGTGCATTTTTCCAATCCAGAGGGACAACTTCTGTTTCTAGAGAACTCTGAAAGATTACAGTTAGTGTGTCTACAATGTGTTCCCCATCTTACTTTAACATACTTAGTTGGGCACAGTGACAGTGTCGGGAATTCGTCATTCTTTAATTTCATTAATTTCCTCATTATTAATTCTTTCGATCTAATCCACTATTAGTTTCCTTGGGACATCCAACAAGTTATTCTCTTTCTATTGTAAATATAGACAAAATTATGAGTTAACATGTCTGCCATTTCCTCAGTCATTACCAGTATCTCCACTTTCAGGCTTCAGTGAGTCAACATTACTCCTGACCACCGACTTGCCCTTTATTTGATTATAAACATTTCTTCTTATTGATTTTGATGTCCTTTGCAAGTTTCCTTTCATAATCCCTTCTTATAGCTGTGTAATATGTTGTTTTGTAGCCCTTTGCTGGTCTTTGTATCTTTCCCATTCACCAGGATCTGCATTGTTTATCTTTGCATTTTTGAAAGCCGTTTCTTTTAGTTTCATTCTGTCTCTTCTGTCTTTATTATCCATGTCTGTTTTTCTCTGAAGTGAACCTTTTCCGTCTCAGGGATGTAAACCAGTTTTGTATTGTGTTAAAATGTTTCTTTAACATCCTCGACTGTTCTTTAGTTGTTTTAAACTGGGAAAATCTGTTCATGAGTACAGTGGAGTGTCTCATTAAAGTCAGTCTGAACTAAATCTAAAACTCCAGTAGCTGGTTCATGCTTTTCTCTTTCAAAAGCTACATTAGACTCAGTCATGTTATGATCGCTATTTGATCAATGCTCGTGCACAATTAATTTACTTATTAAATTCAAGTCTTTATTTATTACTAAATCCAATAATCCTCGTTACATTCAGGACATATTGCTGTTGGAAACTGTCCCAGATACATTCTAGAGATTCAGTATGGAATGAGCATTCAGGGGAATTGGTGGGGGCAGGTACAATTACAATATTTAAAAGGCATCTGTATAGGTATGTGAATAGGAACAGTTTTGAGGGATATGAACAAATGTAGGCAAAGGGGACTAGGTTAGTTTTGGATATCTGGTCAGCATGGACAAGTAGAACTGAGGGGTCTGTTTTTACTATTACTCCCTTTTGGACATGGGCTTGCTTGCCTCTCTCAATCTATGTTAAAATTAAAATCCACAATTAATAGTATTCTACCTTTGTTTCACACTTGCCCAATTTCTGCATTTACACAATCTAGCACTACAGAGCTGCTACCAGGGTGTCAATACATAACATCTATGAAGATGTAGTATGGAGACCCACACTGTTCAAAGTGGAGGAAGAGAAGGCTCCACAAGTATCCCCATCCTCAATGGTGGAGGAGCCCAGCATATCGGTGCAAAAGATAATGCTGAAGTATTTGCAACAACTTTCAGCCTCCCCCAGTGGTCCCCAATATGACAGATACCAGTCTTCAGCCAATTTGATTCACTCCATATGTTATCAATAAACCATTGAAGGCAAAGACTACAGGCCCTGACAACGTTACAGCAATGTTACTGAAACTTGTTCTCCAGAATGTGTTGCTCCCCTAGCCAAACTGTTCTAGTACAGCTACAACATTGTCGGGTAAATGCCAATGTGGAAAATTGCCCAGGTATGTCCTGTATGCAAAAAGCAGGACAAATCCAACCCATCCAATTACCGCCCCATGAGTCTATTGTCGATTATCAGCAAAGTGATGGAAGGAGTCATCAACAGTGCTATCAAGCTCAGCATCTGCTCAGCAATAACCTCCTCAGTGATGCCCAGTTTGGGTTCCACCAGGGCCACTCTGCTCCTGATCTTGTTACAGTCTTGATTCAAACATGAACAAAAGAGCTGAACTCCAGAGGTGAGGTGAGAGTGACAGCTCTTGACATCAAGGCTGCATTTGACTAAGTGTGGCATCAAGAAGCCTGATCAAAACTGGAATCAGTGGATATTAGGAGCAAACCGCTAGTTAGAGTCATAACTGGCATATAAGATGGTTGTGGTTGGAGATCAGTCATCTCAGATCCAGGATGTCTTTGCAGGGGTTCCTGAGGGTGGTGTCCTATGAGAAAGTAAGGACTGCAAATGCTGGAGATCAATCAAAACGTGTGGCGCTGGAAAAGCACAGCTGGTCAGGCAGCATCTGAGTAGCAGGAGAGTTGATATTTCAGGCATAAGCCCTTCATCAGGAATGTTGGGGGTGGGGGGGGGAGGGAAGAGGGCCAAGGGAGACCCTCCAAAGAGTAATCCATTTCCCTCTGACTAATGCACCTAACACTATGGGCAATTTAGCATAGCCAATTCACCTGACCTGCACATCTTTGGACGGTGGGAGGAAACCAGAGCACCCGGAGGAAACCCACACAGACATGGGGAGAATGTGCAAACTCCACCCAGACAGTCGCCGGAGGCTGGAATTGAACGTGGGACCCTGGTTCTGTGAGTTCAAGAGGACAGTACCGAGTTGGAGGTTGAATCTGGGATGAGGTGTGGGAGGGAAGATGCAGAAACTGGTGAAATCAACATTGATACCGTGTGGTTGGAAGGTCACAAGGCAGAAGATGAGACATTCTTCCACCAGGCATTGGGTGGCTAGGATTTGGTGAAGGAGGCTGCCCAGGACTTGCATGTCCTTGGCAGAGTGGGACAGAGAGTTGAAGCAGTTGGCCACAGGGCGGTGAGGTTGGTTGGCATGTGTATCCTGGAAATGTTCTCTGAAACATTCTTTGGTGTGTGTATTCCCAACCATCTACAGTTGCTTCATCAATGACTTTCCATCTATCCTAAGGTCAGAAGTGGGGATAATTGCAGATGTTTGTGCAATGTTGAGTACCATTCGCAACTCCTCTCATACTGAAGCAGTCTGTGTTCAAATGCAACAACATCTGGAAAATATCCAGGCTTGAGCAGACAAATACCAAGCAGTGATCATCTCTAATCAGAGATAATCCAACCACCACCCCTTGACCTTAAATGGTGTTTGCATCACTGATTTCCCCCACTATCAACATCTTGGGGCTTACCATTAACCAGAAACTCAACTAGACTCACCACAACCATAACGACTACAAGAGCAGGTCAGAGACCAGGATTACTGCAGCTAGCAACTCACCTCCTGTCCACTGCCGATACTACTGAACAATGTACAGCTGCACCCTAAGATGAGCATCGCATCACACTCCCAACTTGTAGAAAGTGAGGACAGCAGATGCTGGAAAATGCAAGTTGAAAAGTATGGAGCTGGGAAAAGCACAAGTCAGGCAGCATCCGAGAAGCAGGCGAGTCAATGTTTTGGGCATAAGCCGTACATCAGGAACGTGGAGCGGGAAAGGGAGTGGGGCTGGCGGGAGGAAGGTAGATGGGAAGGCTGCAGGTGGGGGTTAATTGTGATCTGTGATCTGTCAGTGACAGGGCTATTACAATGGGGGCTGGAAATTCACAAACTCTAAGTTCATCTTTCTTCCTTCCAACATATCCACTCCACACCTCATCCTGCTGTAATAACAGTAGTTAGGCTCTCAACCCCTAATTGGGAGATTGAGAATGTGGGTTGGAATTAGAGCTATTAGGGGCCATGGGGTGGGGTGTCATGCGCTGGCATAAGTTGGCATAGAAGCCATAATAGCCATTGGGATGAACAGGGAATCACAGGCTTGCATATGGGGAGAATTGAGAATTATGTCTTAATAGGAAAGGTCTCAGGGGTCATGAGGTTGCAAAGGATGACATGTAAAGTATGAGGCCCATGGAGGATGGGTAAAGGGGCCTATGGGGTTGCATGAGAGGAGGATAATTAGTACGAAGTTTCATGAGGAGTGGGTGCAGATATGAGTTGGCAGAGAATTGGGAGGTGAGGGGTTGAGAGCCCAACTACTGTTATTACAGCAGGAATGAGGTCCCAGAGTACTGAGGTGTGTATTTTAAAAGGTCTACTTGTACGCTTGGCAGCTACAATCTGTCAACACAACTGGACTGTCTTCACTTCACCCCCACTTCCCCAGATCTCAAAAAAAACCACCAGCAATTTGATTGTTTGAGAAATTTTCTGACTTTGCGTAATCGTCTTGTGTGTGAAAATCAGGCCATTAAGTTTATTAAGGGCTGTAAAAACTTACCTTCACAAAATGTTAAGTTTATTTGCAGTGCTTATGTTGAATTGCTGCATTATCTTTCTTTTTGTTAATGTAAATGATCTTACACATTCCAAGCTGGCGCAGTCCAGGTTCACAGCAATGGCAGGTTTGTGTGGCTCAGGCATAAACATCTAGCTCCAACATTGGTTAAGGATCCTCGTCACAGCCTTTGCCCTTCCTTTATCTCTCAGATGTAGTTGTTTAAATCTGACTCTTTCTGATCACCCGAAGCTGAATATCCTCTTTTTGCTAAGTCTCTCTTGTTGCTCGACTCCACTTCCTTTCATCCTGCTTCCTGTAAGGATTCCATTCCACTGTCCCACTTTCTCCATCTCTGTCACATCTGTTTGGGTGATGCCACCTTCCACAGGTGTATTTCCAAATGATCACTTGGCTCTTCAACTGAAGATTCACCCCACCCTCAGGGCCCTCAGCCATTCCCAACACATTTCCCACACTTCTGCCCTCACCCATTCTCCTCCCTCCCAGAACAATGTTTGGGTTCCACTTGTCATCACTTTTCACCCCAGAGGCTTTATACGAAAAGCTCATCTTTTGTCATTTCTGCCACTTCCTGCAAACACCCTCTCTTCGTCCCTTATTAGCATTCCACAGGAACAGGACCTTCTGACACCTTAGTCATACCCCATACCTCTACACAGACAGACAGAGACACTCTTGAGGCTGTGTACCTTGCGCTCCAGTTCAAAATTGTTGAAGTATCCAAAATAGGTGAGATAGAGCTCTTATTTAAATGTTACATTGTCCACCTCTTTCTGCAACTGAAGTGGCTGTGCCTGATCAGAAGCAGATAATAAATTAAACTGAAGTTGCACAATGGCTTCTCAATGCTGCTACACAAATGATCACAATTATTTTTCATCATTTACAGTAGGACTGTCAGACCAGGCGAGGTGATGCAGCCTCGACACAGCACTTACAGTGTGGTGGAAATGCTCATATCCTCAACACTGCCCATGCAGAATTGGCCATCACCTCTACTGAACCATGAGGAAGCCAATGAGCCTTGGGTCACTGCAGTTGATGGCAAGGTAACTAACGTTCTAATTAATTTCAAAATTTGAAAATCATTGTTGGTTTCAGTAAAACAAAAGTGGATGCTGGGTACAGTGATGAACTCACTTCCATCAGTATTGCCTTTTCATTCAGTGAGATTGAACAATTTCAAATGGCTTTTGAGTCTGTACCATCTTCCAATTTTACATGTTGGATACTATTTCCTCAATTTTACTTTTCAGGTAAAACTGCTAGATGTCATTGAGGTATTAGAGAGAACGTGAATAAGACGACAGTGGAATGCAGGCTCATAGTCCCTTGAAAGTGGAGTCGCAGGTAAGTAGGATAGTGAAGGTGGCGTTTAGTATGCTTTCTTTTATTGATTAGAGATTTAAGTATAGAAGTTGGGAGGTCATGTTGCGGGTGTACAGGACATTGGTTAGGCCACTGTTGGAATATTGTGTGCAATTCTGGTCTCCTTCCCATCAGAAGGATGTTGTGAAACTTGAAATGGTTCAGAAAAGATTTACAAGGTTGTTGTCAGGGTTGGAAGATTTGAGCTATAGGGAGGGGCTGAATAGGCTGGTGCTGTTTTCCTGGAGACTGAGGGGGTGACCTTATAGAGGTTTATAAAATCATGAGGGGTATGAATAGGATAAATAAACAAGGTCTTTTCCATGGGTTGAGCGAGTCCTGAACTAGAGGGCATAGGTTTCGGGTGAGAGGGGAAAGATATAAAAGAGACCTAAGGGGCAACTTTTTCTCAGAGGCTAGTGCTTGTGTGGAATGAACTGCTAGAGGAGACTGGGGAGGCTGGTGCAATTACAGCATTTAGAGTCATAGAGATGTACAGCATTGAAACAGATCCTTCGGTCCAACCCATCCATGCCGATCAGATATCCCAACCCAATCTAGTCCCACCTGCCAGCACCCGGTCCATATCCCTCCAAACCCTTCCTATTCATATACCCATCCAAATACCTCTTAAATGTTGCAATTGTACCAGCCTCCACCACTTCCTCTGGCAGCTCATTCCATGCACATACCACCCTCTGTGTGAAAAAGTTGCCCCTTAGGTCTCTTTAGATCTTTCCCCCCTCACCCTAAACCTATGCCCTCTAGTTCTGGACTACCCGACTCCAGGGAAAAGACTTTGCCTATTTATCCTATCCATGCCCCTCATAATTTTGTAAACCTCTTATAAGGTCACCCCTCAGCCTCCGACGCTCCAGGGAAAACAGCCCCAGCCTGTTCAGCCTCTTCCTATAGCTCAAATCCTCCAACCCTTGCAACATCCTTGTAAATCTTTTCTGAACCCTTTCAAGTTTCACAACATCTTTCCAATAGGAAGGAGACCAGAATTGCATGCAATATTCCAACAGTGGCCTAACCAATGTCCTGTACAGCCGCAACATGACTTCCCAACTCCTGTACTCAATACTCTGACCAATAAAGGAAAGCATAACAAACGCTTTCTTCACTATCCTATCTACCTGCAACTCTACTTTCAAGGAGCTATGAACCTGCACTCCAAGGTTTCTTTGTTCAGCAACACTCCCTAGGACCTTACCATTAAGTGTATAAGTCCTGCTAAGATTTGCTTTCCCAGAATGCAGCACCTCACATTTATCTGAATTAAACTCCATCTGCCACTTCTCAGCCCATTGGCCCATCTGGTCCAGATCCTGTTGTAATCTGAGGTAAACTTCTTCGCTGTCCATTACACCTCCAATTTTGGTGTCATCTGCAAACTTACTAACTGTACCTCTTATGCTCGCATCCAAATCATTTATGTAAATGACAAAAATTAGACGCCCAGCACCGATCCTTGTGGCACTCCCCTGGTCACAGGCCTCCAGTCTGAAAAACAACCCTCCACTACCACCCTCTGTCTTCTACCTTTGAGCCAGTTCTGTATCCAAATGGCTAGTGCTCCCTGTGTTCCGTGAGATTTAACCTTGCTAATCAGTCTCCCATGGGGAACCTTGTCGAACGCCTTACTGAAGTCCATGTATATCACAGCTACTGCTCTGCCCCCATCAATCCTCTTTGTTTCTTCTTCAAAAAACTCAATCATGTTTGTGAGACATGATTTCCCATGCACAAAGCCATGTTGACTATCCCTAATCAGTCCTTGCCTTTCCAAATACATGTACATCCTGTCCCTCAGGATTCCCTCCAACAACTTGCCCCCCACCAAGGTCAGGTTCACCAGTCTATAGTTCCCTGACTTGTCTTTACCGCTCTTCTTATGCAGTGGCAGCATGTTTGCCAACCTCTAGTCTTCCGGCAACTCACTTGTGACTATCGATGATACAAATATCTCAGCAAGAGGCCCAGCAATCACTTCTCTAGCTTCCTACAGAGTTCTCGGGTACACCTGATCAGGTCCTGGGGATTTATCCACCTTTACCCGTTTCAAGACATCCAGCACTTCCTCGTCTAATCTGGACATTTTGCAAGATGTCACCATCTATTTCCCTACAGTCTATATCTTCCATATCCTTTTCCATAGTAAATACTGATGCAAAATATTCACTTAGTATCTCCCCCATTTTCTGTGGCTCCACACAAAGGCCACCTTGCTGATCTTTTGAGGGGCCCTATTCTCTCCCTTTTGTCCTTAATATATTTGTAAAAACACTTTGGATTCTCCTTAACTATGTTTGCGAAAGCTATCTCATGTCCCCTTTTTGCCCTCCTGATTTCCCTCTTAAGTATACTTCTAATTTCTTTATACTCTTCTAAGGATTCACTCGATCTATCCTGTCTCTACCTGACATATGCTTCCTTCTTTTTCTTAACTAAACCCTCAATTTCTTTAGTCATCCAG
>NC_057716.1:2534818-2543380 GCF_004010195.1 Chiloscyllium plagiosum | reverse complement strand
GTCGCTGGCCCCAAAGTGCTCCCCCACTGACACCTCAGTCACCTGCCCTGCCTTATTTCCCAAGAGTAAGTCAAGTTTTGCACCTTCTCTAGTTGGTACATCCACATACTGAATCAGAAAATTGTCTTGTACACACTTTAGAAATTCCTCTCCATCTAAACCTTGAACACTATGGCAGTCCCAGTCTATGTTTGAAAAGTTAAAATCCCCTCCCATAACTACCCACTTGTTCTTACAAGTTTGTTTCTCAATTTCCCTCTGACTATTAGGGGGTCTATATACAATCCCAAAAAGGTGATCATCCCTTTCTATTTCTCAGTTCCACCCAAATAACTTCCCTGGATGTATTTCCAGGAATAACCTTCCTCAGCACAGCTGTATTGCTATCCCTTATCAAAAACGCCACTCCCTCTCCTCTCTTGCCTCCCTTTCTATCCTTCCTGTAGCATTTGTATCCTGGAACATTAAGCTGCCAGTCCTGCCCATCCCTGAGCCATGTTTCTGTAATTGCTGTGATATCCCAATCCCATGTTCCTAACCATGCCCTGAGTTCATCTGCCTTCACTGTTAGGCCCCTTGCATTGAAATAAATGCAGTTTAATGTATTAGTCCTACCTTGTCCCTGTGTGCCCTGACTGTTTGACTCACTTCTGTTTTCAACTGTACCGGCCTCAGATTGATCTCTTTCCTCACTATCTCTCTGGGTCCCCCCCCACCTTACTAGTTTAAATCCTCCCAAGCAGTTTGAGCAAATTTCCCTGCCAGTATATTAGTCCCCTTCCAATTTAGGTGCAATCCGTCCTTCTTGGACAGGTCTCTTCTACCCCAAAAGAAATTCCAATGATCCAAAAATGTGAATCCTTCTCCCATACACCAGCTCCTCAGCCATACATTCATCTGCTCTATCCTCCTATTCCTGCCCTCACTAGCTCGTAGCACTGGGAGTAATCCAGATATTACTACCCTTGAGGACCTCCTTTTTAAATTTCTACCTAACTCTATGTAATCTCCCTTCAGAATCTCAACAGATTGTTGGCTCCAATATGGACAATGACCTCTTGCTGGCCTCTCTCCCCCGTGAGAACATTCTGCGCCCTCTCTGAGACATCCTTGATCCTGGCACCAGGGGAGTAACACACCATTCTGCTTTTTCTCTGCTGGCCACAGAAACGTCTGTCTGTACCTCAGACTAGAGAATCCCCTGACACAATTGATCTCTTGGAAGCCGACGTACCCCTCGTTGCATTAGAGCCAGTCTCAATACCAGAAACTTGGCTGTTTGTGCTACGTTCCCCTGAGAATCCATCACCCCCTACATTTTCCAAAACAACATGTCTGTTTGAAATGGGTATATTCACAAAAGACTCCTGCCCTAGGTGCCTACCTCTCTTACCCTTCCTGGAGTTAACCCATCTATGTGACTGTATCTAAGACTTTTCCCCCCTTCCTATACCTGCCATCCATCATATACTGTTGCTGTTGAAAATTCCTCATCGCTTCTAACTGTCTCTCCAACCGACCCATTCTATCTGATAAGATTTGCATCCAACAGCATTTATGGCAGATATAATCCGCAGTAACCCTTAAACTCTCTTTAAATTCCCACATCTGACCAGAAGTATATCTCACTGCAAAGGCCATTTTTGCTCCTTCACAATCTACAGATCCAGAAAATAACACTGTCTTATTCCACGACAAAACACTGAACCAGGTTAAATTAATAGCTATGGCTTGTATTTAAAGTTTAATCAAGGGACTTATCTCCAAAAACATATAATCAAGAAATAACCCACTGTACTCATTACTGCAGCCTCTCTCTTGGACAGACTTAAAACAACAATTAACTTATCTGATTCTGTGCTGTGAACTTCGCCAAACAAGTTCCTCCAAAATTAGTTGTGAAATTCACTGTTTGTTAATTTGCCCAGACGCACTCTGATGTCCAGTGATACACGAATTCAAAAACAGCAAAGGCAGTAACTGTGCAGGTTCTCTCTCTCTCTCTCTCCTGCACTGTCCTCACCGTGTGCTTCCTTTGTCTGCTCTTCTCCCTTTTAAAACTGCTGTCGTTTTGACTTTTTTTCCCAATGTTCTAAAACAATGCAACAGCATATAAAACAGTAATTGCTGCTCCTGGAATTCGAGGAAATCACCTCCAGCACCTAAAATACCTCAAAAAAAGGAGCAGTGTTACAGCCAGAAATTTTTCCCGTCCTCCATCTTGGATTACCCAGAGAAAGGCATCTGGATGGGTATTTGAATAGGAAGGATTTAGAGGGATATGGGCCACATGTTGGCAAATGGGACTAGATTAGGTTAGGATATGTGGCCAGACTGGACAAGTTGGACACTCAGCTTAAGGTGAATTCATGTACCAAGTCTTTTCATTCTTAGCATTTGTAGGGGTGACTGTGAGGAAGGTCAGTCCATGGAAAAGTCTGCCCATAGTTTATCAAATCTGGAATTTTTGTGAAGCCTTCTCTCTCTCTCTCAAGTCAGTCAGATGCTGTCAAAGCTAACACCATATAAGGCATGTATTTTAGTTTGTGTAATGCAGTATGCCAGTAGAGAACTGAGGAGTATTATAAAGGGTAACTCGTGTTCTGACTGACATTTTTAGGTTCTGAGAAACACCCAAGTGACCTGGGTCGCCATGGCAATGAACTGCTAAGAAGCCATGGCTGAACAAATGGGTTTGTGAAGGCTGTTTTATTATAGCCAGCAATCTCTCTCTTGGGGATGAACTACTAAAAGTGTAAACAAGGAGGTTTTCAAAGCCTAATTTATTACAAGCAATATGGAGATGTAATTTTGCAGAGTCAGAGCTTAACTTAAAAGCTTCTTCCCACATGTTTTTAAAGTCCTTGACTTCTCCAAAAATGAGAAATTTCCACCAGTCAGTGGAATTCTGACTTTTCAATCTCAGAATTCTGCAGTTTAAATTGTTTTCCACCCTCTGTCTGGCCCAGGAGGATCTGTCACTCGGTGCCTTTCTGTTAAATCTTCCACCAGTCAAACTGCCAGTGACTGGGAGCAGCAGAGAGTATGGGTGGGAGGGTGAGCTGGAGAACAGGATACCAAAGTCTGATAGTCATACAGCACAGAAACTGACCCTTTGGTCCAACTCGTCCATGCTGACCAGTTATCCTAAATTAATCTAGTTCCATTTGGCCCATCTTCTTCTTGAAGCCTTCCTATTCATATCCCCATCCAGATTCCTTTTAATTGTTGTACTTGTACCAGCCGCCTCCTCTTCAGCTTGTTCCATATATGCACCACCTTCTGCATGAAGAAGTTGCCCCTTAGATCCCTTTCAAATCTTTCCCCCACCTTAAACCTATGCTCTCAAGTTTTTGACTTTCCTGCTCTGGAAAAAGATCTTGACTATTCACCCTATCCATGCACCTCATGATTTTATAAACCTCTATAAGGGCACTCCTGTAGCCTCACTCAGTGGAATATAACCCCAGCCTACTTAGTCCCTCCCAGCAGCTCAGATCCTCCAATGTTGGCAACATCCTTGTAAATGTTTTCTGCACCCTTTCAAGTTTAAAGCAGTATTCTGAAAGTGCCTTAACTAAATATCCTGTCCTTTAGAACTCATGCAAATCATTATCATCCAGTCTATTTGGGTGGGGGGGGGGGCAGGGAAGATGAGAAAGAAACTGACTTGAAGTGGAAATGTTTTACAATTGTTAATATGTGTAATACATCATTTTCTTTATCTAATGTTACCAAGCTTAAATTATATGCAAGTCCTGTTCGGTATGTCTGGTTAAAACAGTTTGACTGTCCAATTTTCCAATTTCCTCTTTCATGTAAATACTTTCCCTCTTAACTTGGTTTTGTTCATGAATTTTGATGTCTGGGAAACACTTCTTCCATCAGTGGACCAAGGACTGGAATTTTTCTCTCTCATTAATGATTTGACTGTTAACTTAAAATATTCCCATTATCCACCAGCATTATCACCTGCTTTTCACTTCTGCTCTTCCATATCTGGGAAAACTGGAGAAATGCAGGTAGCAAGGAGAGTGGAGGAAGGGCCGAGCAGGGAGGGAGGATATGAGAGACTGACCAGCATAGGGAGTGAGGACAGACACCAGAGAGTGAGGAGGCTGTGTGGGATAAAATAATGTATGTGAGACTGTGAGGAGGAGGGTACAATAATGTAAAGTCTCCATAGAGTCATAGAGATGTACAGAATGGAAACAGACCCTTCGGTCCAACCCGTCCATGCCAACCAGATATCCCAACCCAATCTCATCCCACCTGCCAGCACCCTGCCCATATTTCTCCAAACCCTTTCTATTCATATACACATCCAAATGCCTCATAAATGTTGCAATTGTACCAGCCTCCACCACATCCTCTGGCAGCTCATTTCATACACGTACCACCTTCTGTGTGAAAAAGTTGCCCCTTAGGTCTCTTTTATATCTTTCCCCTCTCACCCTAAACCTATGCACTCTAGTTCTGGCCGCCCCGTCCCCAGGGAAATGACTTTGTCTATTTATCCTATCCATGTCCCTCATAATTTTGTAAACCTCTATAAGGTCACCCCTCAGCCTCCCGACGCTCCAGGGAAAACAACACCAGCCTGTTCAGCCTCTCCCTATAGCTCAAATCCTCCATCCCTAGCAACATCCTTGTAAATCTTTTGTGAACCCTTTCAAGTTTCATAAAATCTTTCGGATAGGAAGGAGACCAGAATTGCATGCAATATTCCAACAGTGGCCTAACCAGTGTCCGTAACAGCTGTAACATGAACTCCCAACTCCTGTACTCAATACTCTGACCAATAAAGTAAAGCATACCAAACACCTTCTTCACTATCCTACCTACCTGCGACTCCACTTTCAAGGAACTATGAAACTGCACTCCAAGCTCTCTTTGTTCAGCAACACTCCCTAGGACCTTACCATTAAGTGTATAAGTCCTGCTAAGATTTGTTTTCCCAAAATGCAGCACCTCGCATTTATCTGAATTAAACTCCATCTGACACTTCTCTGCCCATTGGCCCATCTGGTCCAGATCCTGTTGTAATCTGAGGTAAACTTCTTCGCTACACCTCCAATTTTGGTGTCATGTGAAATCTTACTAACTGTACCACTTATGCTAGCATCCAAATCATTTATGTAAATGACAAAAAGTAGTGGACCCAGCACCGATCCTTGTGGCACCCACTGGTCACAGGCCTCCAGTCTGAAAAACAACCCTCCACCACCACCCTCTGTCTTCTACCTTTGAGCCAGTTCTGTATCCAAATGGCTAGTTCTCGATGTATTCAGTGAGATCTAACCTTGCTAATCAGTCTCCCATGGGGAACCTTGTCGAACGCCTTACTGAAGTCCATGTATATCACATCCACCGCTCTGCCCTCATCAATCCTCTTTGTTACTTCTTCAAAAAACTCAATCATGTTTGTGAGACATGATTTCCCATGCACAAAGCCATGTTGACTATCCCTAATCAGTCCTTGCCTTTCCAAATACAAGTACATCCTGTCCCTCAGGATTCCCTCCAACAACTTGCCCACCACCGATGTCAGCCTCACTGGTCTATAGTTCCCTGGCCTGTCCTTACCACCCTTCTTAAACAGTGGCACCACGTTAGCCAACCTCCAGTCTTCCGGCACTTCACCTGTGACTATCGATGATACAAATATCTCAGCAAGAGGCCCAGCCATCACTTCTCTAGCTTTCCACAGAATTCTAGGGTACACCTATTCAGATTCTGGGGATTTATCCACCCTTATGCGTTTCAAGACATCCATCACTTCCTCCTCTGTAATATGGACATTTTGCAATGTGTCACCATCTATTTTCCTACATTCTATATCTTCCATATCCTTTCCACAGTAAATACTGATGCAAAATACTCATTTAGTATCTCTATCTTCTAAGGCTCCACACACAGGCCGCCTTGTTGATCTTTGAGGGGCCCTATTCTCTCCCTAGTTACCCTTTTGTCTTAATGTATTTGTAAAAACACTTTGGATTCTCCTGAATTCTGTTTGCCAAAGCTATCTCATGTCCCCTTTTTGCCCTCTTAAGTATACTCCTACTTCCTTTATACTCTAAGGATTCACTCGATCTATCCTGTCTATACCTTACATATGCTTCCTCCTTTTTCTTAACCAAACCCTCAATTTCTTTAGTCATCCAGCATTCCCTATACCTACATGCTTTTTCTTTCACCTTAACAGGAATATACTTTCTCTGGATTCTCGTTATCTCATTCCTGAAGGATTCCCTTTGCCTGTGAACATCGGCCCCCAATCAGCTTTCGAAAGTTCTTGCCTAATACCATCAAAATTGGCCTTTCTCCAATTTAGAACTTCAACTTTTAGATCTGGTCTATCCTTTTCCATCACTATTTTAAATCTAATGGAATTCTGGTCGCTGGCCCCAAAGTGCTCCCCCACTGACACCTCAGTCACCTGCCCTGCCTTACTTCCCAAGAGTAGGTCACATTTTGCACCTTCTCTAGTAGGTACATCCACATATTGAATCAGAAACGTTTCTTGTACACACTTAACAAATTCCTCTCCATCTAAACCTTTAACACTATGGCAGTCCCAGTCTATGTTTGGAAAGTTAAAATCCCCTACCATAATCACCCTATTATTCTTACAAATAGCTGAGATCTTCTTACTCTTGTGAGTAAATTGGCTTTATTGAAGATCACTCTCCATCAACAAGAGAGTCATCTTACCTGGAGCTCTGCAGACTCAGGCTTCAGTTCCACACGTCTTGGTTCCTTTCAAACATGCTCAGTTGCTATATTTAAAGTCAATGTGTAATTTCTTTTACAGCGGTGGGGAGAAAGGAACGGATTAAAATCTGTATAAGTGATAGAGTAGGGTTTTCATCGAGTCTTCTGTCACCATGAAATATGGAGACAATTTTGAAATCAATCTGACCACACAAACTCGAACTTTTTCCAAATACTTTCTAAAAATGTTTTTGATATTGATGTAATGTTTTATTTTTGATCTATAATATGCAAACTTTGATAATAATAAAAACTTCTATGGTGATTTATTCTGTATAGACTCAGATATTTAAAGCATAAAAGGAGGCCATTTGGCCTATTATGTCCACGCCAGTCAACAAAGATCATGACTACTTGAATTCCGCTTTTGTTTTGGTCCATAGTGCTAGACACTATAGCAATGAAAATGCAGCTCTTGATACACCTTAAATGTTATATGAGTGTTTCTGAGTCAACCACTCTTTCAGGCTGAGTCCCAGATTCCCACCACCCTGACTGAAAAAATATTCCACTTAACTGTTCTCGTAACCTTCCACCTCTTCCCTTAAATAAAATCATAGAGATATACAGCACGGAACCAGACCCTTTGGTCCAACTCGTTCATGCCAACCAAATATCCTAAATTAATCTCGTCCCATTTGCTACCATTTGGCCCATATCCCTCTAAACCCTTCCTATTTGGATATCCAACCAGATCCATTTTAAATGTTGTAATTGTACCAGCCTCCATCACTTCCACGCAGAGGGTGGTGCATATATGGAATGAGCTGCCAGAGGAAAAGGTGCCTCTTAGGTCCCTTATAAATTATTCCCCTCTCACCCTCAACCAATGCCCTCTATTTTTGGACTCCCTCCACACCAGGGAAAAGATCATATCTATTTATCCTATCCATGCCCCTCATGATTTTATAAACCTCTGTAAGGTCACCCCTCAGCCTCCAATGCTTTAGGGAAACTGTCCGAGCCTGTTCAGCCTCTCCTTATAGCTAAAACCCTCCAACCCTGGCAACATCCTTGTAAATCTTTTCTGAACACTTTCAAGTTTCACATTATCCTTCTGGTAGGGAATCTATTGACCTCTCTACTCATGGGAAAAGTTTCTTCCTATCCATTCCATCTAAGCCCACCATGTTAATGATCTTAATCATATATCAGGTTGCCTCTCAACCTTCACCTCTCCAAGGATAACATCGCCAATCTCACCAATCTTTCCTCATAGCTCAGACTCTCCAGCCCAGGCAATATTCTGGTAAATCTCCTCTGCTCTCTGTAGTGTAATCACATCCTTCCTGTAAAAGGACAATACAGCAAATGCTGGAGGTCTGAAATAAAAACAGAAAATTCAACCCAAACTCTGGGTCAGATACGTTGATGACACCTTTGTAATCATTAAAAACACGGAAATAGAGAAAACACACCGGATCATCAACTCCACACTCACAGGAATCCGATTCACGAGAGAGGAAGAAAAGGACAACCAACTCCCATTCCTAGACGTGAGGGTACAGAGAACACCAAACGGAGAATTCACCACTAAGGTATACAGGAAAGCCACACACACAGACCAAGCCCTGAATTATGAGAGCAACCACCCCAACATACACAAACGAAGTTGCATCAAGACACTATTCAAAAAGGCCACAACACACTGCAGCACACCAGAACTGCAAAAAGAGGAAGAGGAACACCTATACAAGGCATTCGCCAAAAATGGATACCCGCGCAACTTCATCAACAAATGCCTAAGGGAAACACAACGGAACGAGGACATGCCGCAACCAAAAG
>NC_057716.1:2522254-2534729 GCF_004010195.1 Chiloscyllium plagiosum | reverse complement strand
AACACTACCATTATAGGGCAAGCCAAACAAAGAACAGCCAGGGAATTCCTAGAAGCATGGCACTCATCCACAAACTCCATCAACAAACACATCGACCTGGACCCAATATACCAGCCACTACAGCGGACAGCTGAAACTGACAACCGGCAGCAGGGACAGACCACTATAAATCTGTGGAGGAAACACCACAGAAGCGCTTCACAGGAGGCTCCCAAGCACTGACTATGTCACCTAGACAGGGGACGAAACGTTTGCAACAAAAACTTCCAGCTCGGCGAATACAACCACAGCAACGAGCACCCGAGCTACAAATCTTCTCACAAACTTTGAAAAACAGAAAATGCTAGAGAAACTCAGCAGGTCATATGTGAAGACACAAACGGTTAATATTTCAAGTCCAGTATGACTTTTCTTTGGACATTCGGTACTTTGTGGGTTAATCAGTGTTTTATATGGTTCCAGCACCACCTCATTGCTCTTGTATTCCATATTTCCACTAATAAAGGCAAGAATCCCATATGCTTTGAACAACTTAGCTACCTTCAAGGATCTGTGGATATGCAAGCTCGTTCTCATCTTCAATATTTTCCCAAAGCTTTACCAAGCATAGTGTAATCCTTACCTCTGGTTTTTCCAGGTGGAGTTCCATTTGCCATTGCTCTGTCCATTTGACCAATCTGTTGATATGGTCCTCAGTATTTACCACCTTACCAATTTTAAATTTTGTTGTTTTGATTTTGGTGTTCAAGATCATATTAATTTGAAAATTTCAAAATATTGGTATAATTTATTCATGAGCTGAGCACATCATTGGCTAAGCCAGTCTTTGTTGCTTATCCGTAAATTGTCCTTGTAAAAGTAGTGATAAGTTTAAGAAAAAAAGGTACATTTGAAAATAGCCTCCAAAACATAACCATCATCTTTGACTATGCTTCCATATACATCATCCAGCAAGGTCATGTTTTGTTAGTTTAGATTTCTTCACATTTTACATGCACTAGTTGCATTAAATGCTGAATCACAAGAATCACTGGTAATTTGAAACAAATGCGTTGATCCACAGATTTTGATGGTAGTAGGAGGTAAACAACAAGAAAATCAGTGAGCCAAATTTTCTAAGGTATGGCAATGATATTTAGATTACCATTTCACTCCTTTTTGAAATTAAGGAACAGCTCTGCATTTCTGGCAGGAGGTATGCGTTCACATTAAGTATGTTCAAGGCTGAAGTAGAATGATTTTATCAGTAAGGGAAGCGAGGGTGATAGGGAAAAGGCAGGTAAGTGAAGTTGAGGACTATCAAATGAGCTATTATCTTAGTGAATGCCAGAGCAGACTTAATGGGTAGAATGGCCTGCTACTGCACCAACGTCTTTCATGGATTCTACCCTCAGGTACCCTCCACATTTTTTGCAGGATCTTTAATTCAACCGTGTCCTTATAGTGTGGGTAGTTGAGGAAAGGTGAACTATGCTCCCTTTTAAATAACCATCATTGCTGTGTTCTGTGACTGGAAAGGTCCAACAGCACAGACACTCTGACAACTCCTGCGAAAAGGTAATGTTTGTAAGGTAGAAGTAAGGTATCAGGATGCCAGGTAGGTGGGATGCCATGGTGCAAACGTGAAGGGTGTCAGGGAAGCATTTGAGTGTTTCAAGTGGTTTGGGGTAGGCAGTGGATGGAAGGGAATGGTCATGTCAGGCAAGATGTAGAGGAAGGGGTTAATAGTGTCCTGCCGGAGGTGCACTGGGTCCTGTGGCATGATCAAGCAGCTGGAGTTGTTGGATGCGAGGGGTCAATGTTCGGGAAGGTGTATTTGCTTTGAAGGAGATGTAGATGGCTGTTGTATATGGTACACTTTTGTAGCTTTCCATGGGTTAGATTAGTGCTTTTTTTTAAAAAATAGTCCAACTTGTCCTGGGCAACCATGTATTTAACTGCAATGGAATTCTCTACAGTCTGTCACATAAATGGGTTTGTTTGGAGGGTTCCAGGGTTTGGGAAGCTCAACAGCAGAACCTTCAGTACCCTGGGCAATTCCTTCAGACTCTGCTATGTCTAGGATTCTGCAGGATTCCCACGTGAAACTGAAGTCAACGCTGCATGAATGATTATTTGGCCACCAGAAATCATACGTTTCTACCCACTTAAAAGTGTTTCGAAGCACTTCACGATAAATCACAATAAGGAATCCTGTTTTAAATGTGCAATAAATACATCTTCAGCCACACTCACCCCTGCTTTTAATTTTCAGGCTTATCCTTTTTATCATCATTTTAGTCAGTTTTCCCCGCCACCTCAAAACCCAGAAGCTGAGTGAAAAAGCTTTACAGAAAAGCTTGGAAAAATTAATTGCTACCACCTGAGAAAATCCAGGACCTCCTAAAGAGACATGAACTCACCAAACCATTTAATGTTTAAAGTCTGTATTTTGATTAACATTGCAATTTAAAAGTCCTTTAACTAACTATGTTTTGATTTGATGATTCCTTCTCTCCCTGCATTTTATCTTTAACTGTTTTGGTCTGCAATTTGTGTTTGATTGTTGTTTTTTGAATACATGGGATTTAAGAGTATTCCAAGAAAATTCAGAGGCTGAGATCAGGTATTTTCCTGTTGGAAACACTGTTCAAGGTTTGTAATATGATAGTTGAAATTTAAAATGTTTACACTAACTACTTGTATGCTTTTGTTTACTGCACTCTTTTGGTTTTTGCTCCATTTGCTTTGTGTTTTCCTGGATAATGATAACATTTGAAACCTACAACATGCTCAAACTGAATGTTTTCCCATTCACTACCCCACAGCACGTACAAATGTTTGAGCTGGGTAAAAATTAGTTGTCGGGATAATATGAGGTAATAAGGGTACCTGCCAACTAGTTATTGCCCAGCGATGACCATGTCCATTGTGATCTGCATTGTAAACCATTACTTTCCCCTTCTCTAGATGCAAAATGCTGCTTGAAAATGTCTCAATCTGTCCAGGTTGGGTGGATGCTGAGGAATTGGGAGAATGGGAGCAGTTTTCTAAGGAGGTGAATGAGGCTAGTAGGGAGGAGGAAGCTGCCATTGTCCAGGAAAGAGCTCAGCTGCATTGGTTGCTATGAGCCAGACAGGAGTTCATTGGCACCCACTTCCAACAGAAGACATTTGGGTGCAAGACAGTCATTGAAAGTTACATTTTAGATCATAATATCTAAATCTGAGAGGGTAATGTTCAGCTTCTGTTAGCTTTGTTTCTGTTCCCTTTTAAGTTAAGTTCGGTTTGTTTTTGTCTTTGACCAATTGCTTGTCTGTATGAGATGTTCCTCTACTGGACAATGACAGATTGAGAAGTGTCAGTGGATACTGAAGACAATAGTGCTGAGTTAGAGCATGTTTAGACAGGAAATAGCTACAGACAGCTTTACATATCCAACTTCAGCCAAGATCCCGGTGAAACAAATTTCAAAGAAAATTATCTTCCTCCCCTGCCCCAAACATAACAGAATCTTCCACCTGAAAGCTTAATGCAGTACATTGGAGAGAGTTTAAAAAAAGGAACAATGGAAACAAAAACTCTTACATTCCAGGAAGTTTTTCTCTTTCAGTGTAAAAGAAATCACCATAACTACTGAAATGCTTAAAGCTCATCATTAAACCTCTTGAGACACACAGACAACCTGTAAGTCATTAATATCATTGGATTTTTGAATTTGAACTAATGTGTGTATAAATCACACACACTTTATATCGCTGTTTGTGCCCCATTTGAATTCCCCAAATGTTTTGTTTGTGTTTGCTTGGTTTCCTTCGCATGTCATTCTGATAAATGTTCCAATAATCATTATTCTTTGAAATCAAAAACTATTCCCGAAATAATATTGTCACCTTGCACCGGTCAACTGCCGAGGTGGGGACAGCTTAGCCTTTTCCCCTTTTATCACACGGCCCGGAATTTTTGAATGATGGCAGAATCTAAACATAAATGGTTGCGAGCCAGGGTTCAGAACCAAAATCTGTTAGAACTCAAATGTTTGGCGGCTAAAAATGAAATATTTGCTTAACATTTCCTATCCATTCAAGCTATATACCGTGGTCACCCAGTATAATTCCATTGGGTTTACATGCATCAAGCATGGTTGATGAATAGATCTCTAACAACGAAGAGCTTGAAATAGATAGAACAGTTCAAATTTCAAACACCACCTCGCCCACAAACACAAATTCAGAACTATACCTTGGATAGTATTAATCTAAGATCAAATCAGCACAGACAATTAAATGGATGTGTTATAAGAATAAGGGATAAGCCATTGAGGACTGAGATGAGGAAGAATTTCTTCACTTAGAGTTGTGAACCTGTGGCATTCCCTACCACAGGAAGCTGTCAGGCCAGTTGGGGTTAGATATATTCAAGAGGGAGCTCGATGTGGTCCTTGTGGCTAAAGGGATCAAGGGGTATTACATTGCAAGATCAGCCATATTGAATGGAAATGCAAGCTCAAAGGGTTGAATGGCCTACTCCTGCCCCTACTTCCCACGTTTCTAAAAATATTATCTTCTTAATAGCTAGTGAAGAGTTGTGTAGCAGCAATAGGAATTTAGCCTTCCACTATACTGCACTTCTTTGTGGTATCCTGCTGTCATCACCTTACTCACCAGATTAGAAAAATCTGTATCATCATAAATACCAAACTTTCCTGTCTGCTTTAAACAGGTGAGATATAATGTAATTATTTAATCAGTGAGGCATCCAATCAATTCTTGAACATTAAGACTAAAATAACTTACAGAATTATATTTAAAGGGCATAGGAAATAATTAACTTCTGAATAAATTCTGAACCTCTTGCAATAAGTCCTCCACGATCTGTTTGAAAGATCTACATTTAATTTCTAAACAAATTTTTTTTATCATTGTGACCCTCAAAATCTTGAATAGCTTTCTATGATCATCTTTCAATTTTTGTCCAATTTAAATTGAAAACTGAAATGGCTGAAAAACAGTATTCTGAGTAATCAGTCAGTATGTCTGCATTAAACAGTCTGATGATAGTCTATAAGCTGATAAATCACCTTCCACTGCTGTGATTTGGTTTATGCTTACAGTCGTCATAAAGATATTTCTACACTCAACTGACAAGTTTGTATACAAAATGGCATCAAGGCAGTTTAGTGTCAGGACCCCATTTATAAAGGAATGTCTCTTTAACATGAACATTTTTAAAATGCTAAACCAATGACACTGGCAATCATGGCTGAACTCCAACAGTCAACTAACACTGTACAGGGTCTTTTTGAAAGGGAATGAGTTTCCCAGCAAACTGGATTGTGGGAATGCAACAAATTGGGACTAACAAAAGCTGCAGTTATTTATAATTTTTAAATCAGCAATTTATCTTAACTGTCCCCTGAGACAGCTTAACAATCAGATCCACAGTCAGGGAGATTTTTTTTACAAGCCACAGTTGGCCAATTATGATATCAAACATCTGGAGTGAGGGGAAATTTTAATAATCTGCCAACAAATTTTCAGACATTTGACCTTCGTTCACAAACATTATACTTGTGCTAGTATACTGCACATTTCCATCTTTTTGAAAGTAGTAGCATGTTTACAGTGTCATTTCCCCAATGGTCCCAGGTTCAAAATCACTACATACCCAGTTCTAACTTAAGAGTTGGTGTCAGTGCTCTCTGAGAAAAGAATGTGGGTTTTATCCTGTGGTTCTCAGTCAGCATGCTCTCAAGCTTAATTACATCTGATGAAATGCTAAATCTGAGACAGAGAGGATAAATTAGCCTACCTCACTCTCATGCCCCTCCTAATGTCCTGGTGCAGTATATTATTATTGGTTGCTCACCAAACAGTAGATATTACAGCTACTGTAGACTATTCCTCCTTTTGATCCTGCTGTAATATTCTGTAAGATCATGACTAATCCAATTGTAGTTTTAACTCCACTCTCCTGCCTATTTCCCTAGTTATTAACTCCCTTGTAGACCATAATTATCCAGATCAGCCTTTATTGGATTCAATAACAAAGTCCTGGAAAGTCTTAATCCTAGAATGAAGTAAAAGCTAATGACAGCTTGAGAGTAGCATTCCCTCTAATTTTGTTTTTCTTCTGTGCAAACTTGAGGTCCATATGCATCAGTAACTTCCAGAATCAGAAGTCAATGCTGCAGTCTGCACCGGCACGGTATACCACATGTGGAAAGTTGGAGTGGCTGTATGAGACTCTCAATGTTTATCCTAGAGTCACAGAGGTCTACAGCACAGAAAAAGGCCCTTTGGCCCATCCAGTCTGCACCAATCGAAAAAAGCCACCTAACTATTCTAATCCCATTTTCCAGCACTTAGTTAGTCACTTGTATGCATTGGCAATGTAAGTGTACCTCTGAATACTTATTAAATGTTATGAGGGTTTCTGCTTCTACCACCTTTTTTTACAGGCTGTGAATACCAAACTCTCACCAATCTCTGAGTGAAAAGATTTCCCCCCCCCATTTTTGTGCCCAGGTCATTGATCCCTCCACCAAAGGAAAGGATTTTTTTCCTGCCTATGCCCCTCCAAATTTTATACATCTTAATCAGGTTTCCACTCATGGTCAAGGCACACAACCCTGCTACTCTTGTAGCAAGACAAAACTTTATACAGACATTGAACTGTAAATCTCTTGTAATTGATATTATTGAAGCTTAAGATATTTAAGATGAAAGAATTCCAGACCCACGGTTCTCACCCTCTAATTTAACGTGAAGTATTATGTTGTAATCACTCTTGCCTAGGTACCTACAGGTGTCAAACAGCTCAAATGTCACTCTCACATGATGGATAACAGGTTGTAGATATTCTTCAGGAAAGCATGGTAAGGAGAAAAATGCATTGTTAAAAAAATCTGTGTGTTTTGTCACTATCTTCCTGACAGCAATTAGTCAGCCTTTCAATTAATTCTTCTGTCAACTGATTTCAAAATTCAATGTTTTCAACTTTTTTTTTTTGTCCTGGAATGTGGCAATCATCAAATATGTTTCTAGGACAAGATAATCTTGGAATGCCTTATTCTAGCCATTATTTGTACAATTTAATAATATTCATTCAATACCTCTGAAATAGTTTGAAAAGTCAAAAGTATTGTGTAATCATACTGACCAGACTGAAGATTTGTGGCCAGTTTATCTCACTGAAGCACATTAATGAACTAAGTACACTTTTATAAACAACTTTTCTGTTTTTATCCTCTGCTGCTAGCTCACTGGCTATACATGAAATCTTACTTCAATATAGTGAAAGACCTACTTTGGATATTTGCATTATGTTAACCACCTTGATGCTCTGCAAGTCAAAGTTCAGTGGTACTTATCAAACTTACCCATCAGCAGCTGATTAATTCAGGCTCTCATGCAAAGGACTCCGCTAGTAAGGAATACTCACTATGAGGATCAGTATGTCCTTTATAATTTTCAGTGGCAGATTGTCATTACAATGTATCTAAGGCTTGGAGACCATATTGTGCACCAAATCAGGAACTCTGCAGTCTAACTACTTGGTTAATACTTTGAAAAATGTCAGATCTTTCGGTTCACCATATATGACCATTCCTCACTAAACAATCCAAAGACATTAAAAACCGGTAACAATAGAGATCTCACTAACTCGCTCTCTCTGATGAACCTTTCAAGGATGTTGGAGTTAGAATATGCATCTGGTAAAACCCAAGATTTAGCCAAGCATTCTAATGGCTTATAACTTCCTCATGAGCATGAAACATAACATGAAAAGCAGTACGAGTTTTCCTGACTCCTGGATAAAAAGCTGTTCTCACAAAAGCGTTTTAGATAGAGCTTCATAGTGTAGAAATATTGTGCCGTCCCTTTCATGGAGTGACTAAGTCCCGCAGGATTGACCCAAATATTTTTACTGTGGTTAAGAAAGACGAGTTCATTGCAATTAATAGCTGAACTTTGGAAGACACAATGGAAACTTACATTGGAGTTGCTTTTGGTTTTTGCAGGATATGCACATTCTGTGCCAGTAAATCTCATCCATGGACAGCGATACATTAGCAATGACTCAAGTTGGTTGGAGTGAGTGCATATCAGTTCTGAACTGTTAAATTACAGTACCTTATACAAAAAATTGTGGATTTTATGGCTAATACAGCTGCAGTGAATTTTTGTATCACTGTACCATGCGGAACAGATATCAATAAGAACTTGTTTAGAGCTTCAAATGCAGTGTCAACTATGTATCTACTGAACCTGCAGTCAAGAAAAGTTGGAGATACCAAAACCTGCTGATTTTTCTTTCAAATGACCTGGTGATTATAGAATGAAAAGAAAGCCCTTGTAACCGAGTTGGGACAGAGATCGAAAAATTTCAAGTATCTAGCATTAATGACACTAATACCAAGCTCATGAGACAATCAATAGCAATGAATTGGTAAATGTGTGCAAAAAAGACAATCGTATTGAAATGTAAACTTACACAAGCTATCGGCTCCTCTTTCAGGGGAAAGTGGCAGGAAAATCACTTTTTAAAAGGTGATTGCTGACATTGAATATTTTCGTAATGCTTTCTGTATATGTAACTGCGTATCGATCCCCATCATTCATTTTAGCTTTACATATACATGGAATTATTCGGAACGTAAATTCAATAAATGGTAACATATCATTACCCTTCATCTGAGGGCACAGGAGCTGAGAGATCAGGTCACTAACTGATACTCAAAACACCACAGACAAATAAATTCAACAGATTTATAAAAGATTAAGAAAATCAGTTATGTTAACTCTGATTTTGACTGCTGTCTAATACGCAAATTCTCCAGGCAGGAGCTTAAAAGAGATATTAAATATA
Organism: Chiloscyllium plagiosum; assembly: GCF_004010195.1. Classification (NCBI taxonomy): domain Eukaryota; kingdom Metazoa; phylum Chordata; class Chondrichthyes; order Orectolobiformes; family Hemiscylliidae; genus Chiloscyllium; species Chiloscyllium plagiosum. The sequence continues at coordinate 2,525,879 of NC_057716.1, read as the reverse complement.
AAAACGATTACAACAGTACATCACTATGAAACACCAGACTATGATCACAATACCAACTTCAATCTATTTACATCTCATTTTCGCAAATATTTCTTAGTGAAAAACCATTGAACTGCAATTCATTCTGTTACTATTTTTAGAAATGAGTAGTGTAGATTCTATAAACTGCAAGTGACTTAGCAAGAGTTATATTGGCCTGGCAGCTGCATTACAGCTTTCAACACAGGCTATCTGTACCAAAGACCTCTCCCAGAAATTCAACATAAATAGCCTTTACAAAATGCTTTAGAATTGGTTTTTGTTTTGGTTGTACAATACATAAGTTCTTTTCTAAATTAGCCATATTCCTGTACACAGTTCAGCAAAAGTTTAACCTCAAAAGTTGATCCCCGTAACCAAGTGATAGATTCTAAAATGCAAAGGTATAACGTATTAATACAGCATCACACTTTGCTCAATTTGTTTTTTTAAAATCTGTTTGCTCCTCCATCTAGTGTTAGCTTCTGCCTTGCAGAAAGCCGAGACTACAATGTTTCACACACTGAGGCATCCAGCTCAGGTCCAATTTCAAACTTTAAAAAAATCCCTTAATTCTTTCCCACTCTCAGATTTCTCAGATAATCATCCTGTCTCCAATTTCTCCTGAAGGTGCTGACTCATGCATGGGGAATTTCACAGGTTTAAAAACTCAAGTTTGTGATGCATCGTGCAAGTGGCTATTTGATTAGTGATTATTGGCAGTGAGAGTTCAACCAGCAGTGGTGTACACCTGGCCCAGGGCTAAACCACTAACTCAAATGATTGAATCAATGCCATAATCGAATATCTTGAACACTCAATGACAGGGAACTACCACCCTGACATTTGCGAAAGGAAAAATCATTGGTGTTTCTTTTTTCCTCGATCATTTTAAGAACCAATTTTCGTATCAGAAAATAATTTGAAAACACTATTAATTTACAACTGCTATTGACCAGTCACAGCTTCAGGAGAAAAGGAAAACTTAACAGAGAGAATATATAATCATATGTGCAGTTAGTAATTGTCACAGAATTGCAGCAGTTAAGGAACTGTGACTTCCAGGAGGCGATTATTTTTCCTCTTGCATGTAGGGAGGTTGCCATTTTTCTGTGCTCCCTGAATGAACTTCACACAGACTTTATCTTGATTGAATTGAACCAGAAATCTATAACAAAAAATAGCAAAATGTTTCTTTTTACCATCCAATAAAAATGTAAACTGGCAGACTTGTGTTGAATAGAACGTTTGTTGGATCCATCATGCACTTTTTTCAAATGGATCAGGTACTCTACACACAAACACAATCTGTACCTTACTGTACACTGTTTAAAAAAGAAAATTGCACTCCTATCATCTTAGATATAATCATTTGAAACTCAAGTCAGGCTACAATGAAGGAATTATTAACTAGGTCAATGGATATTAAGCACCCTTCCCACAACCAACCAAACTCTGTCCTCTTGTAGATGACATTGATAACATTAAAATATCCCAGTATCCTTGAATTTCATGATCCTGCAACAATTATGTTTTTCAGACCATTGTCAAAACATAAAAACACCTGTGGATCTACTGTCTCAGTTTTACAACCCTCACCCTGTTAAGAGAAGGCTGGATCTTTGCATTCCTCAAGACTCGAAATCTGACTCAAGCTGTTAATGCGTACAATTGTTTTTAAAACATAACGACAGATATAGCAGTAGGAACCTCTTGTTATTTGATGAAAAACCAAACAGTTGCAACCAGTAGCTTTAATTTATACGTACTTTCTGCTCGAGCAGTGACGATTCGTTGGTGCTATTCTGGAGCAGTGGGACTTGAACCTGGGCTTTTGGTTCCGAGGTAGGGACACTACCACTGCAGCATAAGGATTCTTTTCACTTTAGATCAATCAGCATGTTTATTTTGAGCATGCAGAGCTCGCATACTTGAGTAGGAATTACCCTTCAGTTTGGAAAACCAATCAGCCTCCATCACCTCACTTTCAGCCTCCATCATTCACTTACAAAATGGCTAATATACATCTCGACTCCATTTACCCACTTGATTTCTGCAACACAATGCCCAGTCTAGCAAAAACATACCAATCTCAGTTTTAAACTTTTAAATTAATCTATACCAAATTTCAAGATTTCAAAGCAAAACATTTCACCCCTGACTAGCCAGCTCCAAATTTTCTTCTTCCATTCTGGACTCCTTTGTTAGAGGAATTAGCCTCACTGTCTACACAATGAAATCCGTTAGCCACATTAAATACCCTAGATAGATTATCCCTCAATCTTCTGTACTCAAAAAAATACAAGTTTCATCTACACCCTGATAATTTAACCATTTAAATCCTGGTATCATTTGCACCGTATGCTATCTAAGACCAATATAGCTTTAATAGTTGTAGAGGTTTTTAGCATGAGAACAGGCTGTTTGGCCCAACCTGTCTATGCCACCCAGTTTTCACAATTAAACGGGCCCCATTCGCCTGCATTTGGTCCATGTCCCTCCATACCTATGCCACCCTTGTACCTGTCCAAATATTTCTTACATGTGGAAATTGTACTCCCCTACACCACTACCTCCGGCAGTCCATTCCAGATACTCACCATCCACTGTGAAAAAATTGCCCCTCTGGACCCTTTTGTATCTCTGCCCTCTCATCCTAAACCTGTGCCCTCTAGTTTAAGACTCCCCAACCTGGAGAAAAGCAGTTGGCTATCTACCTTCCCTGAACTGGAAAAAAACCCCCAGAAAACACTTGAAATACTTAGCAGGCAGGAAAGAGAGTTTCATATCTGTGATCATTTCCCAGTTGAGATGGAACAGAGTTTGAGCAAGCACAGAGCCAGGAAAAGGGGTGGGGGTCTAAGAACAAAACTCATGCACATAGAACATAGAAGAATACAGTGCAGTACAGGCCCTTTGGCCCTCGATGTTGCGCCGATCCAAGCCCACCTAACTTACACTAGCCCACTATCCTCCATATGCCTATCCAATGCCCGCTTAAATGCCCATAAAGAGGGAGAGTCCACCACTGCTACTGGCAGGGCATTCCATGAACTCTCAACTCGCTGAGTAAAGAACCTACCCCTAACATCTGTCCTATACCTACCACCCCTTAGATTTAAAGCTATGCCCCCTCGTAATAGCTGACTCCATACGTGGAAAAAGGTTCATACTGTCGACCCTATCTAAACCCCTAATCATCTTGTACACCTCTATCAAGTCACCCCAAACCTTCTTTTCTCCAATGAAAACAACCCCAAGTGCCTCAGCCTTTCCTCATACGATCTTTCTACCATACCAGGCAACATCCTGGTAAACCTCCTCTGCACCCGTTCCAGTGCCTCCACATCCTTCCAATAGTATGGCGACCAAAACTGCACACAATACTCCAGATGCGGCCGCACCAGAGTCTTATACAACTGCAACATGACCTCAGTACTCCAGAACTCAATTCCTCTACCAATAAAAGCCAGTACGCCATATGCCTCCTTCACCGCACTATTTACCTGGGTGGCAACTTTCAAAGATCTGTGTACATGGACACCAAGATCCCTCTGCTCATCCACACTACCAAGTATCCGACCATTAGCCCAGTACCCATCTTTTT
>NC_057716.1:2485808-2522094 GCF_004010195.1 Chiloscyllium plagiosum | reverse complement strand
CAATTCCTAATCCAAACGTCCAACTCACCCTCAATGCCATACCTCCGTATTTTTTGCAGTAGTCTACCATGGGGAACCTTATCAAACGCCTTACTAAAATCCATATACACCACATCTACTGCTTTACCCTCGTCCACCTCCTTAGTCACCTTCTCAAAGAATTCAATAAGGTTTGTGAGGCACGACCTGCCCTTCACAAAACCATGCTGACTATCCTTGATCACATTATTCCTATCCAGATGTTCATAAATCCTATCCCTTACAATTCTCTCTAAGACTTTGCCCACAACAGAAGTGAGACTCACTGGCCTATAGTTACTAGGGTATTCCCTGCTCCCCTTCTTCAACAAGGGAACCACATTTGCTAGCCTCCAATCTTCTGGCACTACTCCTGTAGACAACGAGGACATAAAAATCAAGGCCAATGGCTCTGCAATCTCCTCCCTTGCTTCCCAGAGAGTTCTAGGATAAATGCCATCAGGCCCAGGGGACTTATCTATTTTCATCCTTTCCAGAATTTCCAACATCTCTTCCCTACATACCTCAAAGCCATTCATTCTACTTAATTGTGACTCAGTATTCATATCGGCAACAATGTCCTGTTCCTGAGTGAATACTGATGAAAAGTATTCATTCAGTGTCTCCCCAATCTCTTCAGCCTCCACACGCAACTTCCCACTACTATCCTTGACTGGACCTATTCCTACCCTCGTCATTCTTTGTCATTCTTTTATTCCTGACATAGAGTAGAAGCAAGTGATCAAGTAACAAAAGGGATAGTGGTGTGAGGGAATAAATGAAAGCAACAGGACAAGCAACAAAAATAGAAAGGAACCAGAGGAGGTGTAAGTAAGTGAAATGTAATCACTGACAGATACTGTCTGGAAAAAAAACATTAAAAATGCAAATAAATTAGGTGAGAGGTTATGTTCTGATGGTGTTAAACTGTGGGAATCCAAAAAGCTGTAAAGTGATGACTTGAAAGAGGAACTGTTATTCCTTGTGCATATGTTCAGCTGTTTTGGATTATGCTTCCAATGTGGTCGCCTCTACATTGGGGAGACAGCACGCCTACTTGCAGAGCGCTTCAGAGAACATCTCGACCAACTAATCCCACCGCCCTGTGGCCGAACATTTCAACTCCTCTTCCCACTCTGCCGAGTACATGCAAGTCCTGGGCCTCCTCCATCGCCACTCTCTAACCACCTGACACCTGGAGGAAGAACGCCTCATCCTCCGCCAGCTACAGATGAGCCCCACCAGCAGAGATATATTGCCCTTCCCACCCCATCCACTTTCCATAAAGACCATTCCCTCCACGACTCCCTTGTCAGGTCCACGTCCCCCCCACCCTCCCCTGCCCTGCAGGAATGATAAAACCTGTGCCCACACCCCACCCCTCACCTCTGTCCAAGGCCCCAAAGGAGCTTTCGATATCCATCGAAGTTTTACCTGCACCTCAATCTGGCTATTGAGGGAGTGCAGCGTAGGTTCACGAGGTCAATTCCTGGAATGGCAGGATTACCTTACACTGAAAGACTGGAGCAACTGGGCTTGTATACCCTTGAGTTTAGAAGACTGAGAGGGGATCTGATTGAGACATATAAGATTATTAAAGGATTGGACACTCTGGAGGTAGGAAACATGTTTCCGCTGATGGGTGAGTCCCGAACCAGAGGACACAGCTTAAAAATACGGGGTAGACCATTTAGGACAGAGATGAGGAGAAACTTCACCCAGAGCGTGGTGGCTGTGTGGAATGCTCTTCTCCAGAGGACAGTGGAGGCCCAGTCTCTGGATTCATTTAAGAAAGAGTTGGATAGAGCTCTCAAGGATAGTGGAATCAAGGGTTATGGAGATAAGGCAGGAACAGGATACTGATTAAGGATGATCAGCCATCATATTGAATGGTGGTGCAGGCTTGAAGGGCAGAATGGCCTACTCCTGCACATATTGTCTATTGCACATGTCATTTACTGTATCCGTTGCTCTCGATGCGGTCTCCTCTACAGTGAGGAGTCAGGGTGCCTAGTTGCAAAGTGCTTCAGAGAACATCTCTGGGACACCTGCACCAACCAACTCCACCGCCCTGTGGCCGAACACTTCAACTCCCTCCCTCCCTCCACTCTGCTGAGGATATGCAGGTCCTGGGCCTCCACCATTGCCAGCCACTGTCTAACTACCTGCCGCCTGGAGGAAGAATGCCTTATCTTCCATCTGGAGACCCTCCAAACACACAGCAGCAATGTGGATTTCACCAGTTTCCTCATTTCCCTCCCTCCACCTTATCCCCTTCCAACTTGGCACTGCTGTCATGATCTAACCTACCTGTCCCTCTTCATTCCCAGCTATCTGCTAGACCCTCCTCTTCAACCTACCACCATTACCCCCACCTCCATCTACCTATCACACTCCCAGCTACCTTCCCCCCAGCCCCCTCCCCCTCCCATTTATCTCACCATCCCCTTGGCTCACAGCCTCATTCCTGATGAAGGGCTTTTGCCCAGAACCTTGATTCTCCTACTCCTCAGAAGCTTCCTGACCTGCTGTGCTTTTCCAGCACTATATTCTCAACTCTAATCTCCAGCATCTGCAGTCCTCACCTTTACCTGTTTTGGATTATGGTAGAAGGCAAGGACAAAGAGATCATAATGGGATTGAGACAGAATTAAAACAACAGGCAGACTGGGGCCACACTTGCAGGTTGAACAGAAGAGTTTCACAGATCAATCACCCAAGCTTTATCAAGTGTAGGTGACCACATTGTGAGCAGTGAATACATTACATTACATAGAATAAAGCAGAAGAAAATCATTGTCTCATCTAGCAAGTATGGTTGAAGCCTTTGAAGGTGGAAAGGAAGGAGGACTTTGATCCCAAGATGCCAGAGGAAATAATGTGGGTTTCAAATAAAAAAAAAGAGATCAGGATGTAATAAAAGGAGTAGAGCCTTTGAATTGATGAAAGGGGAGGAGAGGGAAAGGTATATTTGCTGGTGGCATCATGCTGAAAGTAGTGGAGTGGTGAAGGTTGACTATCTTGAGTAATTAATTTGGCGGTGTGGAAGGTGAGGACAAGGGGAAACATTTCGTAGTGTTGGTAGTGAAGGGAAGGAGTGAGAACAAAGAAAACGTAGGAAACTGAATGGACTTCATTCAGGTTGCTATCAACCATGTTAGGGTCATAATCTTTGGGTGAGAGAAGAGGAGGACAGCTTTGAAACACCAGTAGAGAAACGTGATTTGTCAGAACGTGTGACAGTGATCGACAAACGAAGGGGATGGAACAAATTCCTTACAGGAAGCAGGATATGTACTGTGGGAACACATGGGCTAGTAACTGTACATTGGTTCACAGCCTGTCTCTGAAACCAGAGACGGAAGAGAACAATTGTAGACAGATCCCATGTGAAGGCAAGAGAATGGAATTCAAAAACAAAGCTGATGAAAACTTTCTTGCTCAGGGTGAGTATTAGGAGGAGCACCAATGCAGACTTCAATGTATTGGCAAAAGAGGTGAGGGCAGGGTCTGAGTCTGAGTCTGAGTCTAACTGAAACAAATCAAGTTCCACTCACCCTACAAAAAGTATGTATAACTTAATTGGAATGGATTCCCACAACTACTCTATTATTTGAAAGAAGTGAGTGAAGCTAAAGAAGAAGTTGCTCAGTGAACAAGCTTGGCAGAAGGAGGGCTGTGCAAGACAGAGGTGGAGAGAGCTTGGATATTCACATTGAAAAGGAGATAGCTAGGATCAGGAAACTAGAAACTGTAGAAGTGACAATAGGGCACCAAGAAGCTCAAGAATTTGTGTGAGGAGAGACTCAAATGAAGAAAAATAGTGTAAAGAAATCAGTTCTGATCTGTTCGAAGACTTTGGACTGAATTTTCAGAATTAGGGAGACTCTAGGAACCTGGATATGGAAGATGAACCCCCAATTTCACTTTCACAGGAAAAAAGGCATGGTATCAAGAACACAGGTATGAATTACAATCAGGTAGGTAAAAACAATGACTGCAGATGCTGGAAACCAGAGTTTAGATTAGAGTGGTGCTGGAAAAGCACAGCAGTTCAGGCAGCATCAGAGGAGCAGTACAATCGACATTGCTGATAAAGGGCTTTTGCCTGAAACGTCGATTTTGCTGCTCCTCGGATGCTGCCTGAACTGCTGTGCTTTTCCAGCACCACTCTAATCTAAACCATGAATTACAATCAGTTGGGCCATTTCATTCTGTTGGTGCACAGAAGCAGAAGACCTGATTTTCACTCTTGTGAAAATATGCCACAATTTTAATGGAGATATAAATGCTCCAAAGGGACAGCTGTAGAACTGTCAGGTTATTTAAATCGCCGCACTTTAAATTTTGATAAAAATTGTATACCCATTTATGTCTGTAAGAACAAAAATAAAATTGTCCTTACAGTCTTAATAGATGCCTGTTGAAATTAAATGTTATCATTTTAGTATTATTGTTATTTGTCTATTTCTATAGCAGCTGAAAATGTGTTGCTGGAAAAGTGCAGCAGGTCAGGCAGCATCCAGGGAACAGGAGAATCGACGTTTCGGGCATAAGCCCTTCTTCAGGAATGGGGAAAGTTTGTCCAGCAGGCTAAGATAAAAGGTAGGGAGGAGGGACTTGGGGGGGGGGGGGCGCGTCGGAAATGTGATAGGTGGAAAGAGGTCAAGGTGAGGGTGATAGGTCAGACTGGGGTGGGGGCGGAGAGGTCAGGAAGAAGATTGCAGGTTAGGAAGGCGGTGCTGAATTCGATGGATTTGACTGAGACAAGGTTGGGGGAGGGGAAATGAGGAAACTGGTGAAATCCGAGTTCATCCCTTGTGTTTGGAGGGTTCCTAGGCTATTTCTACAGCACCATGGTTTGAGATTACAAATAAGTTCAGGGTTTGATTGGCAGCTCAAAATAGTAAGAAAAAGATTAGCTATCTTTCTTATGGAGTTATCAATACAAATGCTTGTTTTTTTGAAGTGATTAATGACCTTCAAGTATTTAAATGTATTGAATGTGCTTTAGCAATGAACTTTTTTCATATATGGTATAACATAATTGGGGACTTAATGTACAGCTTCACTGTATTAACATTGACTTACTAACTTTAAAACAAGATAATGAGGCTTGTAATCTCATCATGTATCACAAGAATCATTTTAGCAGCGTTGTTGGTGTGATTCAGTTGGGAATGAGTGAATGTGAAGTGTAGAGGGTCTATTATTTAACAAAGCAAATTAGACAAAGTCTGACAGAACAGCCCAGCTCAGCAATTGGCAGCCCCAAAGGCCACCTCCAATCTGTGTTCATGGTGACACTGATTCCAACAATTACCATTCTTCCAGGGTTGAAAATCCAGCTATTTGAGACACTTTCTCCGGAGATAGGTGTGCGAAGCCAAACATTTTTCAGATTTCCACCACTCACCCCCATGAAGAATATCTAACACTTTGAGATTGGCATTTGGAGAGAAGTTCTGCAAAGCAGATAGGTCAGTAATATCCTTGGAAATTACGACCTTGATATTCAGTGGGTGGGAGCAACATCCCGGGAAAGGCCAGAGGTGGTGTCAAAGAGTTGGATTTTCGCCTTTTCTAGGTTGAGGTTAGCTCACTAAACAACAACAGAACTACCATTGTCAGCAGGTTCAAAGGTAATATTAATGTTGGACAGAGACACGAGAGCTGCAAGTACAGGGGCAGAGACAATCAGAATGAATGAGTGAGGGCAGCAGAGATATAAAATACTGCAAATGCAGGAAATCTGACAAACACTGGCAATGCTGGAGAAATCCAGCAGATCCGACAGCACCTGCGGAAGGAGAAACATAACAATGTTTCAAGTCTGAATCTGCAGAATGAGATGGTTGTTGTAATCAGTTCACAATTAACATATTTTAGAGAGGGTAAGAGGGAAGAACACAGCAAATAAGAATTTATAAGAGAGGAGTGAGGGTCTGATGGAGAAAGACACTTATGGAAATAAAGGTGGTGAGCCGCTCAGTGTCACACCAAGTCTAAAATCTTTCTGGAGGAGTGTAAGGGGATTGAGCTGAAGTCTTTGTTAAAGATTGATTGCCTATGATCAGAGGAAAGTTTAGTAAGTTTAGGGGAAGTTTGTATCAAAGATTTATTCAGGTTTGTGACCTGGAAGGAAGGAATAGTGGCTTTGTTGATAAAACACTAGATAAGGCTAAAGGTGAAATGGAACTGCAGATTAGGACAGCTTTAAGATGGTGAGAATTAGTGCTGCTGACCAAACAGATCAAGTCACTGTTTTCTGTGACACAGTGTCCAGGACTGAATGTACATTCTGATGACCAGACACAATGAATGGCTTAGTCTTCCATCTGCAGAACCTCAGTCACTTTGGGTGCACTTCCAGCATTCTAAACAGATTTACAACATCCATCTTTCTCACCATCCCTTGCCAAAAAAAATCAAAAGACTTACTCATTATTTATCTCAACATTTATCTTCTGGTTGGTTTTGAAGAATATTGTGCGATAAAGCTTTGTGATGATCTCAATCAATCGATCACTTGTGAACAGAAAATCACCCTTAGCAGCAGCTGTGGACCCCTGGTTAAAAAGAAAAATGGCAAAATTAGTGTTGTCGTCTAGAGTGCATGGTATTCGAATTCATCATTACAAAGCCTGAACGCCAGAGATAAACCAGTGCACTTAACTGCTCAAACCCAATGCTAGCTGTTAGGATGAATGCCAAGATGCTTAGCTGACAGCAAGAGGCCTCCATAAATGAAATGAGTAGGGCATCAATTATTCACATTATTTATTCACGACTTGGATAATAGCATAGGAAGTCATATATCCAAATTTGCTGATGGCACAAAGTTAGACGGCATAGTAGAAAGTGTAGATGATAGTCTATAGATATCTTGTATAATTTTGTGCTGTGAATAGGAAAACTGTGGTAGATGGAGTTCAATGTAAGTGTTAGGCTATTGATTTTGGTCAGCAAGAATAGATCAGAGCACTTTCTAGAAGATACAGCATTAAATACAGTGAATGTCTGAGAAGATTTCCCACCCTAAAATGCCACTTAAGGAACACAGAAATAAACCATCAGCCTCCAAAGAGACTTGAGGGTTCAGGTTCAAAAACAAATTGAGAAAGCTAATGGAATGGAGGACTGGAGTACAAAGCTGCAGCGGTTATGCTGCAGTTATACAAAACCCTATTTGACTCTGCTTGGAGTACTAGAGCAGATCTGGGTACCAGACCCTAAGGAGGATCCTTGGAGATAGTACAGCATAGGTTTACAAGAATGATACAAGGACTTCAGGTGTTAGGCTATGAGGAGAGATTACATAAATTAGACCTGTTTTCTTTAGAATTTATAAGATTAAGGGTGATCTAATTAAAGTCTTCTAGATAGTAACAGTAAAAGAAAGGGCAGATAAACAATTTCCACTGGTTGGAGGTACCAGAACTAGGGGCATAGCCTCAGAATGAGGGCCAGACCATTCAGGAGACATATAGGAAGCACTTCTATACACAATAGATGGTAGATGATTGGAACTCTCATCCACAAACGCAAGTGGACGTTGGATCAGTTAATTTTAAACAGGTTAAGTAAAGGCACTGAGGGATATGGGCCAAATGCAGGTAGAAGGAGTTAGGCCACAGCTCAGTCATCATCTCACAGAATGGTGGAACAAGGATGAGGGGGTGAATGGCCAGTTCCTAAACAGGCATAGCGTGATGGGTAATATTCTCAGGCTGGAATTAAAGTATTCTGTTTTGACAATCATATGCCTTTGGAATATTAAACACCAAGAATGGGAAAAGAAAGTGCTCCCTTCTTTAATGAGCTTCAACTAAAAACCCTCACCATGTCATTTAGCACATGAATATCACATAACTCATTCCTGTGGAAAAATAGCAATGTTTAGTCCTGCAATATGTTTTTCTGTCACTAGAAGGAGCTCACATATAACTGTATCTCAATCTTAGCCTGAATAAATATGGTACATTTAACAGAAGTTGCAAGTGTGACATTTTTTTTGTTTTGGTGGTGGGCGGGCAATGGAAAAAGTGGGGCAGGCAAGTAGTGGTGTGGCAGGATTGAAATATTCAGCAGCCCATACAGTAAGACATTTGAGCCTTTTTGACATTTGAACTTTATTTTCCTTTCTCAGTAAAGTTGCCCTACTCAAAACCAAGGAAAGCAAGGAAGGCTGCAGTATCAGGTAAGGAGAAGCACAGGTTGGCAAAAAATGCCAGAAATGGGAGGCTAATGAATTCTGCCTTGTCAAGTGTTCTGATAACTGCTAGTCCAGAAGGAAACACTTAAAAATTGAATTGTTCATTTATTGGGATGACTTCACACTTTGAAGCAACTGGACAGAAGTACTTCCCAGAGTGCAAGCGCCAGAGTGTTAAAAGGGAGTCAGATTATGCCAAATTATGTCATTTATTCTTCCCCAATCTGAACATTCGTGAGATGCTTGTCTGTCTGTGATAAAAGGAGTTATATACCACCCAGAAGTGAAGTTCCTGCCCCAAGGGTGCAGCTTGAAGATGGAAGTTGGATACTTATGTAATTTTAACCCATCCGCTGCATTAGTCAGAGTCTGAACCAAAGGAAGACCCATTCTTTTGAAATTAGACAAGTTTCCTGATCTAACTCCAGCAAATTAGGCAACATTTCACTTTGAGTCCAGTACATGCTTCCACTTCTCAGCTACAGTAATGGGACAGTGACTATGTCTGCCCTAATTTTGGCAGATGAATTCAAATCTCATGTACACAACAGGAAAATCACATTATTTGTTTTCCAACATTAGTTCCACAGTAGAACTGGCTACGACTGGCTTTGATATGTGCTGGAGGCAAACAAAATTAAACCCCAATGCAGTCAGGCTTAGTTAAAATTGAAAACAAAGTATGTTATTCACTCTCCCCTGTGCAGGAGTAATAATTTTCTTCCCTCCCTCTCTGAAAAGGGCTCCCCAACACTGACTGGAATTTAATCAGAATTATATAAATGCAGCTAGCCCCAAAGATATGAGAAGATCAAAGCATAACTTGTCAATTTTATGTAAAGTGGAAAATCTTGATAAATTCATCGATGTGAATATTTTGATCACAATTTCTAGATAAGTACAACTTTAAACTAGCTTCTAACTAAGCTGACGTAGCGTATAAATTTCAAACAATGCTTGAAGTCACGTGTTGTAACACAATGCTGTTAAATGAAGACGTGTACATATTACTTGGAACAAAGCCACAGTGAATCAAACTGGATTGATTTGATCTTTGGATTTCCATTTAACACAAATTGACAAACCAAATCAATACTATCAATTTATTTTTAAAACCTAGTTAATTTGCTGTATTTTTTAAACAAGTGATTCACGTTCTACTTTAATTGGCACAAACCTAGATTAAACAAACTTCACTTGGTTAATACTGATCTGCATCCTTGTTTGCATGTTTTTGTTTAAGTCACATTTCATAATCAGGCAGCAAACTAAATTAGTTATATCTCTTCTTGAATTGCATCAATTTAAAATGTCAGACAAAGGATTCACCCCCCACCACCAGAACTCAACAATGAAAGGTCAGTGGTATATTAATGTTCACATTCAGTCAGTAGCTCCTGTTGCCAAGGGACTGCTGGATAGTCAGCTCCTGAATTACATCATACTAGGGGTCTTGAACTATTCCTGATAGCCCAGCCTCAGATACTTTTACAACATTCCCTGAGGGGATGGCAGAAACAACACATTCTTAAAGACGATTTGAGATTAAATCCTGTAAAGTTTTAACTAGTCAACAGGTGACTTCCTTGTGTTAATTTTGAGAATGTAGAGAAAAACCTGAACATTTATCGGTTTTATCAGTGTGTTTCCATTTTCTGGGGTGTGGCCCCACCTCCACATAGTTAATTTTCATGGCAAAGCCTGGTGACCAGTATGGTGCCGTTTCAAACTGTGAACAGTAGTTGAGCTGCCTATATACATCACCTCTGTCTCAATAGCAGCACCTTTTCCTAAGGTTTTGAGTTCAAATCCTATGCCAGAGGCTGCACAATAAATTTATGCTGACATTTCAGCTCAGTACTGAGGGAATGTTGTATTTTTCAAGGTATTCCTTCCCAAGATCCGAAATAGTTACTATCAAAGTTGCACAATCTCCTATTTGACTGTGACAAAGGAAGACATTCAGGCCTCATTCTCTTTAACCTGTCTGCAGTCTTTGACATGGTTGACCACCCTATCCTCCTCCTATCCCTCTGTGTGGGATTGCTCTCACCTAGTTTCATTCTATTATATCTGATCATAGCCAGAGAATCACTAGCAATTGCTGCTCTTTGTGATCTTGTATTACTCTCCCTGGTGTCCCCTTGAGGATTTATCCTTGGCACCTTTCTCATTCTCATCTGCATGCAGCCGCTCAACATTACCTGGAAGCACAGCACTATTCTCACGAAATAAAACATTGGAACTGGAATACACCACACTTCAAGCATGACTCACTATACAACAAGAGCATAGCTGATCATCTACCTTAACTCCAGCCTTCTGATATTATTCTCTGTGTCACTTAGTTGCCAATAATCTGCTAACTTATGTCTTGAATATATTCAATGAGCAAGAATCCACAGGTTTCTGGGCAGAGAATTCCAAATATTCATACTCCTTGGAGTTAAAACATTTCTCAACAGCTCAGTCCTAAATGGCAAACTCTTTATTCTGAAACTGTGTACCAGATTTTTGAGGAGTTGGAAGATTCAATAAACTTCTAAAATATGATGAGCAGGTCCCAGGATGTACAAGTCCAATTCTATTTTTAATGATGCTACCTTCACGAATAGGAGAAAGTTAGAGCAGCATAATTCAAAGAGGGAAAACTGAAGTCAGCAGGATCATTTGAATTTGGTGTCATATATATACACAGATGCAAGGGCTGTTGCGAGGATAATGTGGGAGTCATGAATTTTCGAGTTGAAAAATGTGGTGCTGGAAAAACACAGCAGGCCAGGCAATATCCGAGGAGCAGGAGAATCGACCTTTGATTAGCTGATTCTGCGTAAGTGCCAGGATATCAAGTTAAACTGCTCCTTTCTTTAAAAAAAAAGAGGGCTGCAACCCCAGTGATTGTTAAAATAATAACTCTGCATGTTGACATTTAACAAACAGTTTCACTATATCATTATGAAAGCCTGGCTAAATTTCAAAAGCCACTACTATGTTGTGGTTCTGTTTGCCGAGCTGGAAGTTTTTGTTGCAAACGTTTCGTCCCATGGCTAGGCGACATCATCAGTGCTTGGGAGCCTCCTGCGAAGCGCTTCTTTGATGTTTCCTCCGGTGTTTATAGTGGTCTGTCCCTGCCGCTTCCGGTTGTCAGTTTCAGCTGTCCGCTGTAATGGTTGGAATATTGGGTCCAGGTCGATGTGTTTGTTGATGGAGTTTGTGGATGAACTCTCAGGGGAATGTAGCATGAGCAGCCAAGTTTCTGGTACCGAGACTGACTCTAATGAAACAAGGGGTATGTTGTGGTTCTGTTCGCCGAGCTGGAAGTTTTTGTTGCAAACGTTTCGTCCCCTGGCTAGGCGACATCATAAGTGCTTGGGAGCCTCCTGCGAAGTGCTTTTTGATGTTTCCTCCGGTGATTATAGTGGTCTGTCCCTGCCGCTTCCAGTTGTCAGTTTCAGCTGTCCACTGTAGTGGTTGGTATATTGGGTCCAGGTCGATGTGTTTGTTGATGGAGTTTGTGGATGAATGCCATGCCTCTAGGAATTCCCTGGCTGTTCTCTGTCTGGCTTGCCCTATGATAGTAGTGTTGTCCCAGTCGAATTCATATTGCTTGTTGTCTGCGTGTGTGGCTACTAAGGATAGCTGGTCGTGTCGTTTCGTGGCTAGTTGATATATTAAGTTTCGAGAGTTTCGAGAGGGATAAGAAGAGATTTACTAGAATGTTGCCAGAAATGAAAGGTTTGAGTTATACATAGAGACTGAATAGGCTGGGACTTTCCTCACTGTGCACATCCCTGGGCACTATGGGTAATTTAGCATGACCAATTCACCCTAACCTGCACATCCCTGGGCACTATGGGTAATTTAGCATGACCAATTCACCCTAACCTGCACATCCCTGGGCACTATGGGTAATTTAGCATGACCAATTCACCCTAACCTGCACATCCCTGGGCACTATGGGTAATTTAGCATGACCAATTCACCCTAACCTGCACATCCCTGGGCACTATGGGTAATTTAGCATGACCAATTCACCCTAACCTGCACATCCCTGGGCACTATGGGTAATTTAGCATGACCAATTCACCCTAACCTGCACATCCCTGGGCACTATGGGTAATTTAGCATGACCAATTCACCCTAACCTGCACATCCCTGGGCACTATGGGTAATTTAGCATGACCAATTCACCCTAACCTGCACATCCCTGGGCACTATGGGTAATTTAGCATGACCAGCTATCCTTAGTAGCCACACACGCAGACAACAAGCAACATGAATTCGACTGGGACAACACTACTATCATAGGGCAAGCCAGACAGAGAACAGCCAGGGAATTCCTAGAGGCATGGCATTCATCCACAAACTCCATCAACAAACACATCGACCTGGACCCAATATACCAACCACTACAGCGGACAGCTGAAACTGACAACCGGAAGCGGCAGGGACAGATCACTATAAACACCGGAGGAAACATCAAAGAAGCGCTTCGCAGGAGGCTCCCAAGCACTGATGATGTCGCCTAGCCAGGGGACGAAACGTTTGCAACAAAAACTTCCAGCTCGGCGAACAGAACCACAACAACGAGCACCCGAGCTACAAATCTTCACCCAAACTTTGAGCCATTACTATCTCAGCAAGAGTTTCTGAATTCACAATTTGATTATTTGCATAAAGAGTCTATTCAACGATTAGCAGTTTTTGATGTTAGATATGAAAAGGTTTTTCTTTAAAATAGAGGATTGACCATTTGAGATTTAAGATCATTCAACTGGCTTCTTATATAATAGAATGTGGACACGGTTTAGATTTTTCAAACTTTTATTTTTTTTCTTTATAACTGCTCCTGGTGGATACAGGGTGAGCTACCTTCGAGTGGATATAGGAGGGGCTATGCAATGAGGTATGATGGGAAGGATTATGAGGGGTATAGAGGGCCAAAAATCTTCCAAAACAATGGGATGAAGCCCTAGACAACCAAAGCAGGCTCTTTAAAATCAGCCCAGTTCAGCTCTTGCCTGCTTCTTTGTCCTCCTAGTATCTTACAGGGTCAGTGAACCTGACTCTATCTTGTACCTGCCTACATCCTAAGAGTGAGAATCTTGTAATTTGTAATTCCTTGACCAAGGCAGACTCGATGCATAGAGACCAGGCTTTCAATACGAGGCAACCGACTCAGTAGCTAAAATCTCAGCCTGTTACGCTGTGTTCAACATTCTCCAGCGAGGGGAGACATTTTCTCAGCTTCTATCCTGTCAACCCATATTAAGTTGTTAAATGATTAAATTAGATCATGTGCTGTTCTTCTAAACGCTTGGAAATATAGGCATAATCTTGCATAGTCTCTCCTGATAGGACTACCCTCAACTGAATGAACCAGTCTTCATTGCACTCTAGGGAAGTATATCATTTAAGTAAAAAAAGGGAAAAGCTACACAGGACTACACATGTGGCCTCTCTCATATGCTGGATAGTTGGGCTGAGCAGTGTTTACTGTTTTACTCCAATTTCTTTCCAATAAAATTTAGCATATTGATTGCTTCCAAGTTCTTGCTGTGCAGCAATTAAACATCTTAAGATTCATGCCCAAGGACAGACTCCCAAGATTCCTTTGAATACAAACATTACCAGTCTGTCAACTTGCAAAAATAATTATTAAAAAAAACTTTACTTGCTTATGTACCCAACTTTTCTTCATGCCACTGCGTAAGCCTTTGGCTCTCCTTATCGTTTACTTTCCGACCTAACTCGGTCGCAAACTGGGATTCGTAACGTTCAGTTCTTTCAGTTATTTAATTAAAATGGATTATAGATAGACGCAGTTCAAGTCCTGTGGTACCAGCTTGCCAAATGCAGAGATGTTCA
The DNA here is from genome assembly GCF_004010195.1 of Chiloscyllium plagiosum. Classification (NCBI taxonomy): domain Eukaryota; kingdom Metazoa; phylum Chordata; class Chondrichthyes; order Orectolobiformes; family Hemiscylliidae; genus Chiloscyllium; species Chiloscyllium plagiosum. The sequence goes on along the minus strand of NC_057716.1, from coordinate 2,507,993 downwards.
GTTTATTCTTGCTATTTTGTGCTGATTGATTAAAGGTCAATCCATTACCATCAATCCCACCAGTTCTAACTTCGAGTAGCACTCTTCTGTAGTTGAACGTCCTTTGAAAATTAAAACAGACTACATTTGGCTTCCTTACTCATCTTACTAGTTACACTCTTACAAAAGACCTTTACAGATTTGTTAAATGTGATTGACCTTTCATAAATCTATGATGACTCTGCCTGTTCATTCTACAATTTTCTAAGGGCCCTGTTACCATATTCATAATCATAATCATAGAGTCTAGCAGGTAAACCAGGCATTCAGGCCAATATAGAATCAAAGAATCACGACAAGTACAATGAGAGGCCATTCGGCCCATCAAGTCTGCACTGACCCTCAAAGTGATTCCTCATTCCTCAACCCCCAAAACATATCCTGTAACACTGCATTTACCGTGGCTAACGCACCTAGCCTGCATACCCCTTGTCATTACAGGGCAATTTAAAATGGCTAGTCCACTTAACCTGCATATCTTTGGACTGTGGGAGGAAACCCAACAGGCATGGGGAAAACGTGCAAATTCCACACAGGCAACATCCAAGGTTGGAATCAAACCTTTGGTGCTGTGAGGCAACAGTGCTAACCACCGAGCCACTATACTGATATTTATTCTTTTATCAACAACAATAAAACTGATAACAGAGCCCACTTATTTAGTTGGTGTGTGCAAATGTGGTATCACATGTCACAATGATGAATACGCTTCAAATTTACTTCAATTGCTACAAAGTGCTTTGGGACATACAGACACCTTGAAAAGCATCATATAAAAGCAAGCTTCCAACATCTGCAATTGTAGCAGGTGTCATTGCACAGTGACCAGGCAATTGTAATGCTCTCAATAGCAGCCATATGAAATAGGACCTGGAGGAGTCCATTCAGCCCCTCAAACCTGTTCCACCATTCAATGAGATGGTGGCTGATCCATGGCCCAATTCCATGTATCTGTCTTTGCCCCGTATCTCAATAACTTTTGTTTAATTAAAATGTATCCAAAGATCCAGCATCCACTGCCATTTGTGGAAGAGTGTTCCAAACATCTACCATCCACTGTGTGTAGAAGTACTTCCTACATCTCTGCTGAATGGTCTCGCCCTATATCTCAGACTATGTCCCCTAGTCCTAGAATCCCCAACCAGTGGAAACAGTTTATCTTTATCTACCCTTTCTTTTCCTGTTAATATCTTGAAGACTTTGATCAAATCACCTCTTAATCTTCTAGATTCTGGAGAAAATAAGCCTCATTTGTATCATCTCTGCTAATAATCTGACATACAAAGTACATGCATCATCCTTGTAAACCCATGTTGTACTCCCTCAAAGGCCAAATGTCCTTCCTAAGGTGTGGTGTCCAGATCTGCTCAAAGTGCTCCAAGTTGGGTTTAACCAGGATTTTGAATAACTGCAACATTATTTCTGCATGCTTAACTCTAGCCCCTCTAGATATAAAAGCCAAGATTCAATTAGCTTTCTTGATTATTTTCTGCACCGGTTTGTGACATTTTTCAATGCAGCTGAACCAAGTCTCTTTGGATATCCACTGTATTCTGATAGATCAAAGATATAGATCAAACAACAAAACTTTTTCTGGCTGGCAGCACACTTACTAAAATTAAAATTGCACATTTTTAATCGGTACTTCCACAGTTTATTTGAAAAGGAATGGAATAAAGGAATTACATCACTTCCATAGAATGACTTCGAATGAAAGAGTTAGAATTTCACTAGGTTATGCATAATTAGAAAATATCTTAATACCATTAGATTTTATTATTGTACATTACTGAAGTTTAAACTGAATTTAAACAGATTGCTACAGTTTATAAAATTACTTTAAATGAGGTCTCACAATAAACATCAATGAACCAATAGGGAACCAGCAGGTAAACACAGCACAGGAAAAAAAAATCAACTTTAAAAGCCACCATTCTTTCACTTGTTAATTATTTGTCAGCCTCACAAATTTCTGAAAAGAAACAAACTAATTCAGATTATTGATGCATTCCTGTTATTTAAACCATTTCTGTTTTATGCAAAGTGACATTTAATATCTGGTCTATGGTACACTTACCTCTTTGAGGTGTACAGCAAAGAGTCCATCTGTCTGTTTGCTAACAGACACGCTGGTGATGTCCATCACTGGAATAGTGGATTTGATCTGGCCTGATTTTTGATCAGCTAAGATGAAGTTGCTTTGGGTTAATAGGAAGATTCTTGGAGCTACCTATATTCAAAGAATATCAACAATTATTAGAAAGAATGAATCATATTTCTTCAGCCAGAGGGTGGTGAATTTGTGGAACTCTGCCACAGAAGGCTGCAGGGGGCAAATCATTGAGTGCCCTTAAGACAGAGATAGATAGGTTCTTGATTAGTAAGGAGATAAAAGGTTATGGGGAGAAGACAGGAGAATGGGGTTGAGAAACATAGCAGCCATAATTGAATGGTGGAGCAGACTGGCCTAATTCTGCTGCTATGTCTTATGGTCTATTTTATTCAAATTTCTTTTCAAGCTTACCGTGATTTTAAAATTAATTTTACTGCAATCTTTACAGTCACTTACGACTGACTATATTAACTGTTCTTGCTGAAGTTGGAATTTCTTTGATTCACGTGTGCTCCTGATTTACACATTACGAATAATCCTGCTGACTCAGCAGCATATCAGTTACCTTAAAGCTCTTACAGTCAGTACACGGTCAACATGCAGTTTGGTTTCAGAATTATAAATTGGAAACAGAATAATAATTAATCATCTCAACATGAGGCTCAATTGGGAGGTATATTTTTTTTCTTTCCAATTAATATCTATCATTTACTATTGAGTGTAACAACTAACCAGTTTAAAATATAAAATGATTGACTGGGTAATAAAACATCTTTTCATTATTTGTTTCCCCTCTTCTTTCACTTCATTAGGAAGAGGTGACAGTTTTATGAGTCACGACACCCTTTCAGTACGTCACACGAGGTGACCATTTTTAATAGCCAAACATGGATAATACATATCACCATTTTTTCCATCCACTGGGATTACATTACATCCAAGTCCCCCTCTGTCTTCATTACATCCACAGATCAATGTTCACTCATCAGGTGCAGGAACCTGAACTTTTTCTTCTTTTGTAAACGGATACTGAAACCAATCGTGTTAACCTCAGCAGAGGCCCAAGTGAAATGTGTTAATTCACTCATTACAGGCTTGAATGTGGGATTTCAGACTCCATATCGATTCAAAATTGAACCTCATGCAGTATTTACCTATAATCGGCAGACAACCCATTTTCCTGTTTTAAGTTCTAAAAAAGTGTAAAGACCATATTGCAGAGTTACCTCAGGGCTGCCACACTTTAGGTAAGAATTTGTGGTACAGCAGAAACATCTGAGGAAAGAAAACCCATAATAAAACCATGAACCAAATTTCCTCTGACCTTGCCGTTAGCTCGGTTAATTTTGTTTACAACATCCGCCAGCACAATCTTCTCTTCCACTGCACCATTCAGCTTCTGGTATTTAGGATTCTTACTGATTTCCAGATAATCACCTTGGAAAGGCTGCTGAACACTGGGGGGAAAATAAAATTACAGCACTGAAATTACAATAAATGACTCACTGTCATTTTATATATGGATCTCATCACATTGTTCCATTTACGAGAACTCCAAATACCTGATTAGCATTTCAAAGCCTGGTGACTGAATTCAACTACAGCTGGCAATGGTCACAATCAACTGTGAGAAAAATCGTGAATGGCACAGTTTCACCTTTTAGAAGACAAATAATATCAAGGGAGATCATCCAACTCCACAATGAAGTGACAGGACTTGTATTCTTTTGCAATTGTCTTGTCTTCATTTAACAAAGGCTCCACTTTTTGACTTCCTGGTAGTTATGTTCCCCCTGCCAAATGGCTATTTATGATGTACGAGTAAAAGCAATGAGTGCAATACTCCACTTAATCACCCATCTTGCCCCATAACAGCCTTTTCCGCAGCCACACTCATGCACTTTCAAATCAACACCACTGACTCGAATCAGAGTCAGGATCTTTGGCCACCCTATCAAGGTCAGCCAACTCAGAACAGAGTTGAACCTGGAACTGTCCCTGCTCAGACAGTGTGTCAATCACTACGACATTGTAGGGATTAGCAGCTACTCTGCCTGTGTCCAGATAAATCCACCCCTTGCAAAGTGAGAGTCCTGGTTGGCTTACATATGGCATTTTCAAATGGAATTCTTGGTTTAGTCCTTATCGGAATTGGTATAGAAGGAAGTGATGGGCAATAAATGCTGGTGCAGCCAGTGATGTCCATATTTGAATAAAATTTGGATTACTAATTAGGCCAAAGTTCAAATATTACAAGGAGGTGTGGGCACTCTTGTTATCAGAACAGGTACAAAGGGTTAGGGCCTATAATTTTGTAGAAAGGATTTTAAAAAGCTTACTTTAAATTGCAACAGAGAGTAATGAATGGGGAGATGTAATAAAGGTTCCATTTTGATAGTAAGCAATAGGAGTCTGTTTCAAGGGTTTGTGAAGCACTAGCAAAGGGCTACAGAATCAAGACCATCACTAAAGTAACAAAAAAGTTATTCTTTACATCAAGGGTTATTAGGTGAGGACCGGTCCGTCACTAACGGTCAATGGAGCATAAACTGGAACAGCATTGGAGACACATTTGGGTAAATATTTGCAAGGAAGAAATTTCAAAAGATAGGAGAAAAGAGCAGTGACATTGGATTTGAATAGATAGCTCCCTCTGTAAATATAGCACCTGCTATAGGGCCATGGGTGAATATCTTCTCTTGTTCTATAATTTCCAATATGGATTTCAAGGGGACAAGATAGGCCAGTGGAATTTAAGAAAAGGAAGTGTGCAATGATACACTTTGGTCTGAAGAACAAGGAGAAGCAATATAAAATAAAGGATTAATTCTAAAGCGGATGCAGCAATTGAGTGACTTGGGATGCAAATGTAAAAAATTTAAAAGATGGCATGGCAAATTGTGGTAATAAAACTGGAGATATTGGGCTTCTTTAAATGGAGACATAGAGCACAAAATCACGCAAGTTATGGTGAATCTTTCTAACGATACTGTTCAGCTTCAACTGCAGCAGTGTCCAATTTTCAGCACTACATTCTCCGAAGAGGTTGAAGGGTTTAGAGAGATGTAAAGTTATCTGGGTGTGGTTCAGGGATGAGCATCTTAGTTAAGTGGATAGACGGTATAGGAGGCTAACTTCAGAGAGAGGAGATAATTAAGAGATTTGATAAAGGTTCAAAATCATGAAGCAACTGGATAGAGTAGATAGGCAGTAAATTTTCACATTGATGGAAGGATCAAGGACCATGATACACCAACGTAAAGTGAACGGCAGAGGAAACAAAGTGAACATGAGGAAACATTGGGGCGGCACAGTGGCTCAGTGGTTAGCACTGCAGCCTCACAGCACCAGGGTCCCAGGTTCGATCCCAGCCTCGGATAACTGTCTGTGTGGAGTTTGCACATTCTCCCTGTGTCTGCGTGGGTTTCCTCCGGGTGCTCCGGTTTCCTCCCACCGTCCAAAGATGTGCAGGTCAGGTGAATTGGCCATGATAAATTGCCCATAGTGTTAGGTGCATTAGTCAGAGGGAAATGGGTCTGGGTGGGTTACTCTTTGGAGGGTCGGTGTGGACTGGTTGGGCCGAAGGGCCTGTTTCCACACTGTAGGGAATTTAATCGAATCACAGAACACAGTTTGAATCTGAAATGCACTGACTGAACATTTGGTGGAGGTGGAACCAACTGACTTCCAAAAGCAAATTAGATTCTTATTTTAAGAGAAAACAGTTGCAGTCCTATAGGGAAAGGGCAGGGGAGTAGGACTGGTTAAATTACAGTGACAGCACAGACATCGAGAGCTGAGTGGCCTCCTTTTTTGCTATGACCATTGTATGATTTTGTGTCATATCACAAATTACTCATATATATCCAAAATATTGTTTTTTTTTAAAAAAAGAACTTTATCCCATTTGGACTTGAATGAATTTATAGTATTTGCTTCCTACTTCTTCCTATGATGTCTTCATGTTTACTTCTGGTTTTCAATCTATAAAAGCAGGAAAAATCTTGCTTTTAATGACACTATTCCCTGACACTCCTAACATAAAGACTTAAACAAGTTCTTAAAGGAAATAGTAATTCTTCAGCCAAAACAGTCAAGCACTCCAATGAGGAGGAAGGTGCTACTCCAATATTCCTGGCTCCTGTGAACAGATGGCCAGGTAATGTTGTAAATAACCCCTATATGTATTTGGGATTAACACCAGGCTAGATGGGAGCTGGTCTCAAGAGAAATGTTACAGCCCAGGAGGTCATTTTAACTCTGCAAAGTCCAAATAATTTGGAAATTGTCCCTATTGCTTTTTGTTGTGAATGTGATTGAATAATCATTTGCCAAATCATCAAAGTGCCAAAGCGCATGCTCATTTTAAAGGAAAATTCCTTATTTTGCATCTCATATATAGTTCCTACTTAAAGTCATAGAGATGCACAGCATGGAAACAGACCCTTTGGTCCAACTCGTCCATGCCGACCAGATATCCCAAACAATCTAGTCCCACCTGCCAGCACCCGGCCCATATCCCTCCAAACCCTTCCTATTCATATACCCATCCAAATGCCTCTTACATGTTGCAATTGTAACTCATTCTCAAATCAGTACAGAAGATATGCCTGAAAATAAAAGACCATAAAGTATATGCACGATCATTATAGCAAGCTCATCATTACATTTTACAAGTGTATATATATATATTGGCAAAGGAGATTTAATGGATCAAGTTCGTTACACAACAGAAATAACAATTTTAGCAGCAATGTGGTGTTGAAATGTTTCACTTGACTGTTCATTGATGCCCTAAAAGAAATTTTTTATTTCAAATTTTAATGCACTGTTCTTATGAAGGACACCTTTACACCGTATTTACCACTATGTCTGACATTGATAATTACCTGTTAGTATACAATGCCTTTTTATCCTTGAACAGTTCACTTGCCTCGAGCTTCTCTTCAAAAATAGCTTTCTTCTGTTCTGTGAACTGATCCCTGTACTTCTTGCACTACAAGCACAGCATGACATTGTGTTATTTTTTAAAATCTCCTCTTTCTTTTCGCAACATTAAGCTAAGAGGAGGCATCACACTTCAGGATTAGGCATAGACTGTCGAAATGTGAACGTGTGTTATTTCAACCTTGACTAATGGTTCTTTAACATTGAACAGTATTGTAACTTTGTTATAATAAACAAAAGTAATTTTCACAATCTTTAAAAAAAACTTTTCTTTCAATGTTCTTTCAACTACTTAAACGTGACCAAGTCAATGCTGTCTGTTTGAAATGCCTGACAGTTTTACCACTATTTCTGATGACTTTTTTGCAAAACCTCTTACACAAAAATCAATACTTCAAACTTTCTGGAGGGATAGGCAAAAGCACCCAGTGCCAGCTCGAGGGATATTGTTCAGATGATCATTCAAAACAAAAAGCTGAACCTGGACTTTGATCCTTTTCACATCATCTATGGATTCAAGTCCCAAACCCAGCAGCAGAAGGATTTCCTAAACAGCCATAACTGAGCTGGCCAATTAAGGACTTATTTTTGAGAACAGAGTAACAAACAGATACTGTAGATTGGAGGGAGGCACAGTAATGGTTTGCAGTAGTCAGAGTCAGCAGCGGGAACATTGCCCGTGTGGAAGCAGGAGTGTCAGCAACAATGTAGAGAGTCGTCATTATCAGCAGAGCAGCTGACTCTGTACCAGCCCCAGCACAAAGGAGACATCAGTCTCCAAGAGATTATCAAGCTATGGCAAGCCTTTGAGATGGGAATGTTTCAATTTTGCCATTTTATGTGGCCAGCACTAAATGTCATTGAAATCGTACATTGGTCTGACCAGCTGAGAGTTGTTGGGATGCAAGACACTGGGATCCTATAAGCCACAGACAAAATTATCTGATGCTGGGGAAAGAAATGAAAATTAACCCCTGGGCTACCCAAATTGGATTGCCAACATTAGACCCTTCCTGCCTTTGGGAAAGCAGTCTGGAGCAGGAGCTCATCAGTAAACTGGCCGGACACAAGCTTCCATCAATTTTCTTCCTTTCACATCTCACCCTCTGAAAAACCTGTCTCCAAGGTTCTGGGAATAACTCTCCCAAAGAGTTAAAAAAAAAAGAGCAAAGGCAATGCTCAACCTGCTCTCAAACATTGACATGCACAAATTTACCAACAGAAGTCACAGACAAGCAATCAGGAGTCCAGAAAACTACTTTCCTAAGTTCTCCTGTTCTCTAATTAAGGGCTGTTCAAGGTTTATATGGTGTCTCATCTACCATCCCCTAGCTGATGAAGTGGGAGTTTGACCTATCACTTGAGAGAACTGTCTATTTTGAGAATTCATTTGAGAAAAACAGTTGAGATGAGGAATTCACTATATTGTAAGCTAGGAATAGCAATCAATGTGCGTGTGGAGAAAATGTTGAGCAATGAACATACGTTTAGTTTTTAATATCTGACAAAATCTTTTGTATTTTACCCTCCACAGGTGGAAGATCCTCTTCAGCTCAGTGTGAGTATCATCCAAGAAGAAATATGGTCGTGGAGGCCAGGTCTTCTCTGTTGGGGACATTGATGGCAGCTTCTTCTTCATTTCTAAGAAATACTTTTGCATCTGAGTCAAAATAAAGCAGTGCATTACAAATCATGCTATGTCAAAACAGGGAGGTCAACGAGATGGTTGTGTTTTGGCTGACTGTCTTTAATTTAGGATAAATTGGTAGACTGAAAGGAATTACATCTTTCACATTGTGCTGACAGGGTTGGCTGTGTGGTTTGGGTGTTGAAGGTTTAAAAAGTCGGGGCGAGGAGAACAATGCTGTTTTATTGGGAAAAGTTGCAGGTTATCCATATTTAGGTGATAGCTATCAAATATCGATGTAGTATATATCGAAGCAATACCCAGCATGAATGGTGGATATACTTCAAGTCCAGGGAGGAGTTAGAAACATCAGGTTTGTTACTAGTACCACAATGCTTTGCCCCACACAACAGCACTGGAATTAGAAATGGTAGATATATTTGATAGGCTGCAAAGGAAATATGCTTCGGTTTCATGACACAACACATTACATTACACAAACATCCAGATGAAATCGGATAACTCGATCTTCCACAACATTGTGATCTGAAGAGCAGTTAACATAGAACCCTAGAAGTAGAGAGTGTGGTGCTGGAAAAGCACAGCAGGTCAGGCAGCATCTGAGGAGCAGGAGAATCGACGTGCCTCGCATACTGCCTGACCTATTGCACTTTTCCACACCACACTCTCGACTCTAATTTCCAACATCTGCAGTCCTCACTTTCTCATAGAAACATAGAAGACTGAGCAGTCCATTTGACCCCACAGGTCTTCTGCACTTTTCAGTATGGTCATGGTTGATCATTGAGCTCAGTACCCTAATACCACCAACCAACCTCCCTCCCTCCATATCCCTTGGATCCCTTTATCCGCAAGAGCTTTTGATTTTTATTTAAAGCTTATATCAACCACCTTCTTGAAAACACAATGCTTTGGCCCCAACTACTTTCTGTGGTGGCGAATTCCAGAGGTTCGGCACTTTCTGGGTGAAGAAATTTCTGTTTATCTACATCCCAAAATGTTTGCGCTTTATCCTTCAGCATTTCCGTTACTTTCCCCTTCGTCTCCTCTCATAGCACATCATCGTGTTCCCCGGCCAACATCCATCTTGGGCTTGATGTTGTGATTCACCAAAACTCAGCCTAAGGTGGAGGAACAGAATCTCATTTTCTGCTTGAGGACCTCGCAGTCTTCAGAACTTAATATTGAGTTCAATAATTTTAGGGTCTGTTCAGCTTCTTCCATGCTCAGAGTTTGAGAGAAGATTTGTAGCTCGGGTGTGCGTTGTTGTGGTTCTGTTCGCTAGGCTGGGAATTTGTGTTGCAGACGTTTCGTTCCCTGTCTAGGTGACATCCTCAGTGCTTGGAAGCCTCCTGTGAAGCGCTTCTGTGATGTTTCCTCCAGCATTTATAGTGGTTTGTCTCTGCCACTTCCGGTTGTCAGTTCCAGCTGTCCACTGCAGTGGCCGGTATATTGGGTCCAGGTCGACGTGTTTGTTGATAGAATCTGTGGATGAGTGTCATGCCTCTAGGAATTTCCCTGGCTGTTCTCTGTTTGGCTTGTCCTATAATAGTAGTGTTCTTCCATGCTCTTACCCCCACATGCCAGGTCTTGTCATCACTTGGGCTGCTACCACGACTAACCCTTTGTCAGCTATTAATGGTCCCGATTAGCAGCTATTCATTCCCCCAGGCTGACCATTACTCGCTCCTTTCTCTGTCCAACTGCTATTCTGTCTGTCTAAGCTTCATTTCTACCTATCATTTACTCCTCGCTCTTTCCCCTTCACCCCATCTTCTGCGTATACACAGCAACCTTTCCCTAGCTACACTCAGTAGTGAAGAACGCTCACTGGATCCAAAACATTAACTCTGCTTTCTCCCCAAAAGTGCTGCCAGACCTGCTGAGTCTCTGCAGCATTGTGTGTCTGTTTGTCAGTGACAATATAGAAGTCTCAGTTTACATTTTAATCTGAGTAACTGCTTTGGAGTTCAATCATATAACTCTTTCCTTGAGGTCAAGAGATTGCATCAATCCAGTCAGACAGGCATAAAAGGTATTCATAGATGACCAATACCTGTCTGGTTTCAAAAATAGTCATTTTCACACCTGGAATTGTGTTTTAAATACACCCAGAACAACTTGTTGTGGTACATTTGTGTCTGATTATCTGTTAAGACTGTATTGTTAACATTGCTTAATCCAATTGTACCTTCTAATTTAATTGTGAGATTAGCTTTAGCCTGTCTGTGTGGAGTTTGCACATTCTCCCAGTGTCTGTGTGGGTTTCCTCCGGGTGCTCCTGTTTCCTCCCACAGTCCAAAGATGTGCAGGTTAGGTGCATTGACCATGCTAAATTGCCCATAGTGTTAGCTGAAAGGGGTAAATGTAGGGGAATGGGTCTGGGTGGGTTGCTCTTCGGAGGGTCGGTGTGGACTTGTTCGGCCAAAGGGCCTGTTTCCACACTAAGTAATGTAAACATATGGAATGTAAAAAAGCATACAGAACACTTTGCTCCACTGTTATTCATTGTCGATACAAGGTATAGATTATTGCATGTGATGACATATTTATCACATACTGGAAGAAAGATTTAAAATTAATTCAAAAGTGCATAACTACTAGAGAAGTGAATTTCAATCAACTTACAATTCTTTGAATGGTAAATTCATAGATCTTCCTGCCTGCATTTGCACGGAAGAATTTTCTATATTCCCTGCGAACCTGAGGAAAAACAGCAAGAGCAGATAGGTGTTTAACACAGGATTCATCAAAAGCTTTGTTGATAATTGACATCATAGTGCTGCTATAGAAAACAGTTTCTATATAGAATCTACAGTTGCCAGAAACAGTTAAGAATTGACATTCCGATATCATAATATTTAGGAACCTCAACTTTAAATTGATTTAATACAGAATACAATGAAAACACAAAATGTAAATCAAATCAATAAAACCAGTAAACAAAACCTTTGATGAACAAAAGCATGCACAGAATCTGTGAATGGAAATGTTAGCAATGGATTACGAATCAACGGTAGGTTAGTGTTACTAGATTTCAGAACCATTTCATAAATAATGAGTTCCCAATCAAACAGCTATTCTCAAAGCTGTTGAAGGGATTGTTATTGTGTCCTTGGTGACATCAATTTAAGAGTTTTTAAGCAACATCTTGTTTAAAATCAGAATCATTTGAGAATCATCCATAAAATCAGAAATAGAGATCATAGAAAGCATTAACTGTTTCTCTATACAAACCCTGCACAACACAAGTTTGTATTCCTCAGCATTTGTTTTAAAATCAGATTTGTGTGTCTACAGTATTTTGCTTTCCCCACTGAAGTTCTTCAAACATAAGTGTCTCCTTAAAACGTGAACTAATAGCTTAGATACATTGGATGACAGGAAATCAGTCTCTCAATTGTTGAATTAGAAGTCAAAGAGATTACCTAGAATGGCAGGGTCTTTCTCATGCTTTCTTATGAAAAGGGCCTCTGGGAAACTTATGTTAGATGGGAGGAAAGCCTAATAGGTTCCAAGGGATTTTCAGGAATATGCAGACATCTGTTCAGGTCTATTATTGGTTGGGGCCTGGTGGGGTTGACTCCTCCTTCACTATCAACTTTTTGAGGGCTGTGAAGGATAGACTCTGCTTAGGGTTAGCCAGGAAGCCTTCAACATCTGCCCAGCCATGCAAGCTTCAAGCAAGACTTTGTGCAAGTAAATACAAATTTAAACCAAACCTTGTCCTGTGCTCGTTTCACAATTAAATGTTATAAAGCCTATTAGTCCCTCAGCTTTATTCATATTTTAAAAATTATGTTACTTTTCAACAAGTTAATTCCCTTTTAGGAGCTTGTTCTTTTGTATTCCAGTGGATTGTGTGATTGTGAAACTTTATCAGTTCACTGTAAGCAAGCAATTTATGATTTATCACCTGTTTTTATACACAAAACTGCATATACTGTAGATTGAGACTACATCCACAATACCCTCAACCATTACTTTTATGGATGCTTTCAATAAATGAAGCTCAAATTCTGGAGAGTTAAAAAAAACCATCAATACAATCAATCTGGTGTCCAACCTTCCTGTGAATTGTTCCTCTTCCCAATGATGGATCTAATGCCCACCCAATGTCTCACTGAAGAATCACTCAACAATTCTTCAACACACTGACAAACAAAGCAAAGTGACTTTGATCGGAGCTGTGACTCTCACACTCTGGTTTGATTGGTCACACAACCGGAACAGTGAGGACATGATTCCACTCATTGGATTTTAACTTTCTTGTTTGAGTGGCTCATGTTACTTCCAAATGCCCTGGCTTGCCCTTTGGTTTTACTGGACAGCAAGGAAACAAGGCGGCTCACACCAAATCAGCTTGGCCAGCATCTAAATTCGTTTCTGGGTCATATTGTGCACTAATTCAACTGATTTTAAAAATTAACCGTACAAGGAAAGCTTAAACACATACACATCACTTTAAGTCTCATCCAATGTTTAAAAGCTTGTCACAGAGCCTTTCAAATCTAGCACTGGCAATTGTGTTGTAAATATTTACAAAGACTATTACTTCTAGTTCTAGTATTCCAAAAGTCACCAAAAACAAAGTGGCAGCGCTCTTTATTTTGAGCACAAAAACACCTTGTGCCAATATCATAACATATCTATACACCAAATTCTCTCATGTTTCCTAGACAATAAGCACATGGAGACTGTTTAGTTTTATTAATGATTGTTAAATTTCTGATCTCTATAAGTGACATGTATAAATCACTGGTGAACTCCTATTAAATGCAGCAAAAGTCTCCCAAATAAAACTTGTTTCAATTAAAAGTGCGGACAAAACAATGTCAATATTTTTATTTATTAATTTTTTTTGTTAATGGATATTCAGTGGAAGTGGTCTAAAGGTTAGTATAGTAATGCAGCAGAGTTAGTAGTTAATGTCGTTTCCATTTGGGGGAATTGTAGAGGAAGGTGGAGCGGGAAAGTACCTTCAGTCCAAGCCAGTAAGCCCAAATGACAGCAACCGCATGTTTACGCCTGGCTTCTTCCTTCAGGCGTTTCAATTCTCTCCGCGCCTAAAAGGTCGCACATAATGAGTGAAGAGACAGATCGGTAGACATGAGACAGAGACACAGGTAAACAGAGAAGCAAATTCCCCAAAGGCATTGAAAGAATGCGTATCAAAATTGGAAAGCAGTCCATACAATCAGATACTTTTTAAAATTATATCACATCTTTCTAAGCAGCAAACAAACCATTAAGACATTTCAGGAAACCTACAGTATGTCACCTAAGTTTTTAGTGTCTTGCTGTACAGTAATAACTGTTTTTTGGTTAGAAATAATTATGCTTTAGACTCCAAATGCTGGAGTTTCATCAAGTGTACTTTATACAGTTCTCCATATAGCTGGTGAACTAATACTTTACCTTGGATGAACATGACCATAACAACTAGTTCCAAGCAGTTTATAAGTAACAATTTGACATCCTCTTTTCCTTAAAGGAAATGATCAATACAACTGTTCTAATCATCTAATTCTAATCATTCTAATCATATTTCTTTCTAGAGTTGACTAACCAAAACTTTTATAAATAAACAGAACAATTTAAGCATTCTTTCGAGTTTGATTTCTTATCTAAAAATATTATTCACAATATCGCAAAGGTAGTTGGCAGCTTGTCGATTTGACGTTCATTCCTCTTTGGGAGTTGACAAACTGCACAGATGAGATTGTATGTTGCTCCAAATGTTGTGGGAGTCTTGTCTGGTGTTTATAAAGGTTGCGTCATTTGCTAGTAATGTTGTTGATGGTTTATTACTTGTTCATAATGTTGCTGATGAGGAGTCTTGAATTGGCACTTCATCTTTTTTGCTGTCCGAGCTCAGTTGGAGTTTGAATACGAACTCTATACCTTCTCATTTACTCACTGGCTTCAAATTCAATGATGAATGACCTTGGAGTCTCAGCTTCCAGGTCATTGTTAAATCCTGTACATTGGCAGTTTGACCTTGAGTTTAGGCTTGAAATTAGCATGCTTGAACTGTTGACCTACTTCTGTTTGCTCATTAGTGAGTTGTTGTCTTACTTCTCAGCCACTCAGAGGCAGTATCATGTTTGGCAATATCGCCGTATACTTTCCACTATTTTAAAGCTCTTCAGTTGATTTCACGTTAGCTTCAAAAGTATGGTTCAATTTGAGCCAATAAAGCAAGGTTTAGATTTTCTTTTGTCTCTCAAAAGCCTAAGGGTTCACTAAACCTTCTAGGTGGATCTCTCTCTAAAACCCATGCCCTTGGTAATCTGGTGATGTGTTGATAATATCGAATCCAAATTGTTCAGCAAACAAACTCTCAGGTCGCTAGTTGGGTTCCATTGTCAAATATTCTTCGCTCAGGAATCTCTTGCTCAACAGACAGAACTACTGCTGATGTTGTTGTCATAGTTCTCAAACTTATCATCCTTCAAATAAACAACTTTTTGAATGGCCGTCTATGTCTATGGGATGCCATTTTTTGATTTCTGTATGAACATATCAGCTCTCTAAGTATGTCATGGTTTGGGTGGGAACAACATTATCTCTTTCTGCTGGGTGTTTGTTCTGGTGTACATAACATATGGATACTTTTCTATCAATGTTACTATAGGTGCCTCAAAATAACCAGTTGATCTGGCACTGAGTTTACATTTTTCCACTCCCATGTGACTTTCATGTGCCTTCTGGAGAAGTTCTCTCCTCATTGTTTAGTGTAAGCTTATTTTGGATCTGGCTAGTGGGACACCACTTTCCACTGAGGCATTCTCGGACAGACCAATGCTGCCATATTGATTGGTGTACCTTCTCAGGCCATTCGGAGTGCACTGTCTGAGAGGACATCAGCAGTTCTTCATGTTCACGGATTTCATTTCTAATTTACCTCTGTTTTGGTAATATGTTCACCAGCTGATTATCTCTATAGCTAGAACTTTTATCATCTATTTCTCCTGTGTTAAAATAGCGCATTTCACTCCCTGACTTGTATTTCAAAGTGCAACAGTAACTGAAGTCTCAAGAGTATTGTGCAGCATCACTGTTGCTTTATGAACATTTCCTGTGGATGTGTCCAGTGGGTAATCATCACTGGAATTTCTCTCAAACAGATATTCGGAATTTCTCACATCCATGCATAACTTCCAAAACCTCCCAATATTTCAATGTCTGATCAATTTGCAGAGTGACAGTTTTCTTTCTGTTCTAGTATAATAGACTTGTCTCCTTCTACATTACCGCTTAAACTAGTCAAAATTCAACTCATGATTCTGACCACTGGTTCTCAATATCATCTTTCATCAGCTTTTTTTAGGATTGTCATGTATGAAAGAACTCATGTCCTGGATCAAGCCAAGGAAATTTCTCAATTTTTTTCCCTTTCTTTGCAGCTTCTATTTCAGAGATGGTTGTAATTTGCTGAGGACCTAGCTCAACTCTATCGGGTATATAGTCTATTCCAAATAGATGGTGGTCTGCCACTTTCACAATGCCCTTGTTTGTGTACGCAGCTTGATCCCTGCTTTCCTGGTTTGCTGCAATGGCTTTGATGGTGGTCATGATTTTTTTCCTACCTTAAATCTAGATGCTCATATCAGCAGCTATGCCACCTGCTCCTTTGTGCCCTACGTGCGTCTCAACTACTTTCTGATGGATCACTTCTTGGCTCAGTTGAAGGCCAAGAGTTAGGCACTGGAATGTTGTCAACAGCAAAGATTCCTTCTCAAGTTTCAGGAACCATTCCTGGCATCAAACTTGTTGGAACATTTTGCTCTAGCTGGTGCTGTTGTTATCTCTTTCAGTATTTCAAATCAGGTCAGAGCTCCTCCTTGATTTGCTAAGATTTTTGGGATCCAGGCAAATTCCTAGCAATTTCCCTTCTCTCAGCAGAAGGGAATTGACATAGTCTGAAGGTTGTAACTCAGGTGATCCTTTTTATGTCTTTTAGCCATCTCTGCGACTCCCTTTTACTGGTTCTTTATGTGGAGGATGAATCATTAGTTTCACCACTGGATAGAGACTGACGTGATAGTCAATTTCTTCAAAGATTTCACTCAGGGCCCAATAGTAGAATCTTGGGCAATCAAGGTGGGGGGGGGGGGGGGGGGGGAGAAAAACAGAGCTGGACTTGGGTCAGGGGCTGATCGCTCAGGCCACGTGCAGCACCAAAGCTGTGATTTCTCTCCTTGCCCCTGTATCCAACCACCTCATCAAAACTCTATGGGTACATTTGTACCAAACATTCATTACTTCTGATTACTGCACACCTTTGAAGGGATATACTACATTCAAACTCTCAGAGTCACCTCCTATGTCTCAGGGTTTACTGAGATCTGCTACAGCTCTTTACAAATACCCAACCCCAGGAGAGCAGGATGATCAGTTTTACTGCTAAAGTATCAATTCTTGGCTATACCAGTACCATAACATTTTTCTTAGGGAATCATTTTCCTTCAAATTTTTCAGGGAATATCATCGGACGTTGTCTGAGTGGGATAATCTTACTCAATGCCCTATTATCAAGCTTCAGCATAATTGTTATAAAATGGGCTTACTTCCTACCTTCTTCCTGATCTTGACAGTGGTGTGAATTTATTTTCTCTGTGAACTGTCGAATTTAGACATTGAATGCAGCTGTGTGGTTCCTATGTCTAATGTGTTGTCAGTCATGTATGACTTCTTTTACTTGGCATTTACCTTGTTTCTCATCTTCTGTTTCCTGCACCTTTTTTCCCTCCCAAACCAAGCGATTGTGTTTTTCGAGCACGCTGCAGGTTGATTCACATACGGAACATTTCCATCTATCCATGAACTCATGGGGTCATCCTTATCCCTCACACATCTTTCTCTGTGTCTAGCGCACATTCTGTTATTGCTGTTTCACTGCAACGCCCCTGCTGTTGTTCACCTGACTTAACTGAAGGCTAGTCATTTGGTTATTCAGTATCTTCATCTGTCTACTTGGGCTTTCATGTGCTCTAGGCAGTAGATGCTTTACTGTTAACTTGTCCCTCCAATGAATTCTTTTTGTTCTGCAGCGATCATAGTGCTCCAACTGAACTAATCCAGCAGTCTTTCATCCGTATGCTTGAATTTACATTTCCTGGCTGCATTTTTCTGTCTTGTTTTGAGATCGTCAACAGTATCACCTGCTTCAGGCTTGGAAAGCCCTTTCAATAGATCCAATGATATGCTTTCAACTAAAGGTGCACAATACTCTTATTTCATCACAAATGTCAACAACATTACAATACATCACACTCTGCAGAAACTATTTCTTAATCACCAAGGGAACCTAATTCTATAAATCAATTACACCTCAGTAACTAGACTTACAGTTTATGAGCATATTTCAGTGTAATCTGCTGGAAATCCACAGCATGTAAATAGATGTTACCATGTTTAAAATGGCAGACATCTGAGGAAAAATAACTTTGAAGAGTCTTTTATTATCTCTTTTTCACATGGTATCAGCATCATTGGTTATACCAGCATCTATTACCCACCCCTAAATGTTCGAGAAAGTGGTGGTAAATTGCCTTGAACTAGAGCAGGCCATGGTGATTAGACTACACTCAAAGGTGCTATTCTGAAGTGAATTCTAGGATCTTGACTCAGTGATCATGAAGGAATGGAGAAATTGTTCCAAGTCAGGATGGTAAATGACTTGAAGGGAACTCTTGGCTGATGGTGCTCCAGTAAATTTGCTGCCCTTATGACCTCTTACTACACAGAGAATGTATTTGTATGGTGCCATTAAAGGAGCCTGGGTGAGTTGTAGCAGTGCATCTTGTAGATAACACACACTGCTGTCACATTTTGAGGAAGTGTATGTTAAAGGTGACAAATGAGTTGCTAATCAAATAGGCTGCCTTAATTCTAGATTCCTGATGAAGGGCTCTTGCCTGAATAGGCAGGGTGGGCAGATGGAGTTCAAGGATATTTTCCACTCTTGTTGCCAGACATAAAATGTGCTCTCTTTTTGCCCAAAATATATTTCACACCTTGTGTATGGCTACGCTTTTGTAAATATTCGCAAAAGTGAGACTTCGAATTCTCTATATATGTGCTGTCATACTGATGGAGGTTTAATTTATTCAGGTACACAGTTAACTGTTAAGTTTCCTATTGAGACAAGCCTATTAGTTAAAATATTTGCATGCAGGAGGACCTTGAATGAAGTAACACTAATTGCAATTCTCAGTGACAAACCTTTCCTAGGTTTATTAATGAGCAAGACTGATTGATCGATGATCACCGGTATTCTGACAAACTGTGGACCTGCTTGTTTCAGGTTTGGATAATCATATCCTGAAGAGGATTGGCTTTGTTCTGAATGATCATTGATTGATTTAAGGAGGATATCAAGGCCTTAGAAAAGCAGCAAAAGTGATTTACTAGAATGGTGAAAGGATGAGGGACTTCAGTTATTAGCAAGCCTCCTCTCAGAGTAAAAAAATTCTGGGACTGTTTGTTGTGGAACTGAGAAGGTTAAGTCATAATCTCTGCTGAGTTGATCAGGAGGATATATTACGGGCTAACCTCCAGGACCAGGGATAAATAGGAGGTCCACTCATTGGGGCTGTGAGAAAGATTCAAACTTAAAACAATGGTAACTCAATTGAGGGGCCAATTGTTAGTGCTTTTATTTCTTTTATATGCTAGCTTGTGTAATTTGCAATTTCATAGTCGAGTTCTAAGGATCAATCACTGGACCTGAAACGTTAACTCTGATTTCTCTCCACAGATGTTGAGCTTTTCCAGCAATTTCAGTTTTTGTTTGTCACAGTTTAAAAACTTTCCTTTCTCGATTCAAGTCATTACTTCACCTTCTTCACATGGGACAGCTTATTTGTTATTTAACATTTTTCACTTGGGCTCAGTTTTGTTAACTTCATTACACTTCCACAAGTTGTGACAATAAGTGCCCTTTAGGAACAGGAGAACAGGACTAGGTCATTCAGTTCCTCAATTTAATTCACCATTAAATTATATCATGGCTTATCTTAACACATTAACAAACTGTAAGTCAATAGCCTTTAACTACACTCCGAACAATTTGACCCAACTTCAACAAACATTTGGGGGTGGCTGGGGGAATTGTGAAACAGAGAGGGTTTTGAATATCCTTCATGTGAAGAATGTTTTTGGTATCACCTCTGCTCAGCCTCTTTCTAATTTTAAGGTTATGTTTCTATTATTTTGGACTGTCACATCATGAAATAATTTCTTGTGTATTTTAATTTAATTTAGCTAAATGTGAGGCGCTGCATTTTAGGTTAGATTAGATTACTTACAGTGTGGAAACAGGCCCTTCGGCCCAACAAGTCCACACCGACCCGCTGAAGTGCAACCCACCCATACCCCTACACTTACCCCTTACCTAACACTACGGGCAATTTAGCATGGCCAATTCACCTGACCTGCACATCTTTGGACTGTGGGAGGAAACCGGAGCACCCGGAGGAAACCCACACAGACACGGGGAGAACGTGCAAACTCCACACAGTCAGTCAGTCGCCTGAGGCGGGAATTGAACCCGGGTCTCTGGCGCTGTGAGGCAGCAGTGCTAATCACTGTGCCGCCCACAGCAAAGTAAGGCAAATCAGGGCAGAACTTATACTATTAATGGTAGAGTCCTGGGAAGTGTTGCCAAACAAAGAACTTGGAGTGCAGGTTCACAGTTCCTTGAAAGTGGAGTTGCAGGTAGACAGGGTAATGAAGGTAGTGTTTGGTACCATTGCCTTTATTGGTCAGTGCATTGAATATAGGAGTTGGGTGGTCATGTTGTGACTGTACAGGACATTGGTTAGGCCACTTTTAGAATACTGTGTTCAGTTCAGTTCTGGTCTCCCTGCTGTAGGAAAGATGTTGTTAAACGTGAAAGGGTGCAGAAAAGATTTACAAGGATTTTGCCAGGGTTGGAAGGTTTGAGCTATTGGGAAAGGCTGAATAAGCTTGGGCTGTTTTCCCTGGAGTATCAGATGCTGAGGGGTGACCGTAGAGGTTTATAATATCATGAGGGGCATGGAGAGGGTAAATAGCCAAGGTCTTTTTCGCAGAGTAGGAGAGCCCAAGACGAGACAGCCTAGGTTTAAATTGAGAGGGGGAGTATTTAAAAGGCACCTAAAAGGCAACTGCTTCACGCAGAGGGTGATGGAACAAGCTGACAGAAGATATAGTGTAAGCTGGTACACTTGCAACATTTAAAAGGCATCTGGATGGTACATGAATAGGAAGGATTGAGGGGGATATGGGCCAAATGGGACTAAATTAATTTAGGATATCATGTGGCATGGATGAGTTGGACTGGAGGGTCTGTTTCCATATTGTACAACTCCAAGATGCTAATTGAGTATATTTTAGAGGATACAGGCTGCAACTCAAAAGGACATAGATTAGGAATTTATAGACTAGTGCAAGGGGCTGTCATGTAAAGTTGGGTGTTGCCACTTTGGAATCAGTTAGTCACATCATGTTATTTCACACTGTCACCTACAGTACTTCTTGAAATTTGAAGCTAATCACCATTTTTGATATACAGAAGGTTGACAAAACAATATAAAAGAGGGTGAAAAACCAAAGTATGGGCCATGAATGACATCTTCAATTTATCTATATTTTACATTTCATTCAAGCCATGTGTTGATGGGATGGCAGAGTGACTCTCAAAAGAACAATCTGCGGTGATCTCGGGCACCAAGAAGTAAAATGTCAGAATGCTTTCATTTTTCCAGAGTACAATAGATAGTAATCTTTAGCTGCACACAGTAAATTTTTCTGAATCCACTGGCATGCCAATCAAAAAACAAATGTAGCAATAAACTCCAAAACGTATTAAACCATAACTTAGTCCACAAATTCATACTGTATTTTGAGAGTCTCTAAATTAGAATATCACCCTCTCTTCTATTTAATATTTTAACAAAAATAGTAGATTTGACTATAGTTAGTATTTTGCTCAAATGGCTCAATATGGCTAACACAGTATCATATTCTGAAAGGAATTCACGTTTTTGCAATGTATGTGAATCAGCCATGGTGATGATTCAGGTAGTTAATTAACTTAGAGACATCATACAAATACTTGAAAAGTGGAATGACTATCTACACACAAGATTTGTAATAGCAATTTTTTTTTACAATAAATTTTCCTGAAAGATCTGTAACAATTGTTACTGGCTGGTACAATCACTACTCATGACTAATAATGCGCAGAGCAATAAAACACCGAAAACTTGCACATCTTCCTCCTCAGGAGAAAGTGAGGACTGCAGATGCTGGAGACCAGAGTTGAAAAATGTGGTGCTGGAAAAACACAGCAGGCCAGGCAGTATCTGAGGAGCAGGAGAATCGACGTTTCGGGCATGAGCCCTTCTTCAGGAATGAGGCTGGTGTGCCAAGCGGGCTGAGATAAAGG
>NC_057716.1:2471956-2485371 GCF_004010195.1 Chiloscyllium plagiosum | reverse complement strand
CAATTTCCCTCCCCCCTACCCTTTATCTCAGCCCGCTTGGCACACCAGCCTCATTCCTGAAGAAGGGCTTATGCCCGAAACGTCGATTCTCCTGCTCTTCGGATGCGGCCTGGCCTGCTGTTTTTTTCCAGCACCACATTTTTCAACATCTTCCTCCCAACCCAGTTATCAATGTCCAGAGAATTAAATCTGTTTCCCATTAATTCAGTCATTACAAATCACCAGCAATACTTCCTGGGATTCCTGCAGTTTCTCAAAAATTTTGATTGGAGTCATGGATACATCAACATATTTGTTTCACTTCATTTCTAGATTTACGTTTACCAGTCTAGGTTTTCTACTGTGAATAAGCTTTCTCACTCTGGGATTTGCAGGACATTGAGGATGTAGTATTTAAAAAGGGAGAGTTTTAAAATGGAAAATTGTATATTTAAAATAGGGATACCTTATTTACTCGACTCTTCCTTCTTAATTTACAAGAAACTCTTCAATTTCACCTAACCCCACAACATTTGAAAGCATATTTCAAACTATCGAACATTAATCACTTTAATCATAGTCAATGTCTTGTGCATAGTGCATAGGGAGGCTACTTTTTCAAATGGATTGTAGCAGAATGCTAATGGACTAGTAATTGAAAGGTCCAGGCTAATGTTCAAGAGACAAGTTGAAACCCCAAGATGTCACTTAGTGCAATCTAAACTCAATTAATCAACCTGGAATGTAAAAGTGATTCTCAGTAATGGGTCTTGTTTAAACCCATCTGGTTCACTAATGTCATGTAAGGAAGGAAATCTACCATCCTCACCTCATCTGGCTTACATGCGACTTCAGACCCACACCAAATGGCAGGCTCTTAACTGTCTCCTGAAACAGCTTAGCAAGCTATGTGATGCAAGTGCATTAAAGGATGGGCAACAAATGATGGCTTTGCCAAGGGATGCCCATAACCCATGAAAAACTGAAGAAAAAAATTGGCTGACCTCACTCAATAGCTTTGAATGAGCGTTTCAGATGGTGAAGAGTGCATCCATCTCTGAATGCTAATATTAACAGTGAGAACAGGTTTTGCATACAGTGCAACATTTTAAAAAATGAAGCATTCAAGTAATGCCTTTTTCTTCAATAAACAGTAGAATTTTCTTCATGTTTATTTTTACAGTAATATTGTCTTACGATTCCAATTTTTGGAGAGGAGATAGAAGAGAACACTGAAGTGGTTCAGTTTTCCTGGCAAGTTGCAATGCCCATCCACCTATCACCCACAATGCTCTGTGACCTCAGAGTCAGGTCAAGGTTAACTCACTTTCCACTCCTTTATTGTTATGGAGGAAGAACTCAGTCACATTTTTGCTCCAACTGGGTTTTTCTCTGTGGCAGAGTGCATTGACATGCCAATTTGCATCAGCACTAAGACTGACCTTTGGGACAAATTAACATGATGATGTTTGTAGACTTGCAGTAAATAACTATAATTTTCTCAGTGTTTTTCACAACCTGTTCAGCAATTCTTTGTGAACCAAAGTATGACCTGGCTATGTAATGTACATAATTATGTGAATCATAAAGCAAATCAAACATTGCAGTCTTACAATCAGCAAGGCATCATACCTTGCCATAACACTGATAGTTAGTAAGTAGTAGTTCCACTTCATTTGAAAACATGCAGTTTTCGGGTTAACATGCCACATGCTGCTCTGTTCAATTGCATGCAGCAAATTAATGCATTTACAATCTAACTATTCTGAACAGAAGTACTGCTGCTTTCATCATGCCTCTATATGGATTTTGAATGTGCTAGTTGTTAAAGAGTTTGGGAGAAGGAAGTGGGAACTATGAGAGTTGCTGAGATGAGCATTGGGATTATGAAATACCTCGTATCCAAGCCAGTAAGCCCAAATAACAGCAATAGCATGTTTATGCATAGCCGCCTCCTTCAGTCGCCTCACTTCCATTCTGGCCTGTGTTTGTGTTTTCCGTTTATCCCCGCAGAATAATTATTACGAAGGAAGATGGTAGCAGGGGAAGAAATGGAAGCAGTATAAGAGAAATTAGCAAAAGCCAAGAGAAAACATTTTGTTTTTAAATAACAGAATTGAACAACGTGTGGTAGAGAGAAATTCCTCCAGCAAGAGATGAAACCATTGAATGTTGCTTCCATGTTAAATGTTTGGAAAATAAAATTGGTTTTAATACAAATATAAACCGGCAATGAAATCAAAAACCCTTCATACCTGAAAACCACGCCAATAAGCAGCAATTGTTGTAGCTGACTCCTCGCAACGTTTCTGATGTTTCAGTTCTCGCAAAAGCTTCCTGGCCTGTGAAGTGGTTGGTGGGGAAAATGAAAGAATAAAATAAAATAATTTCCCTTAGAAAAGATCCCTCCCTTCCCTTGGATGCTCATCATTACTACAAGGCTAGTCTGGTGGGAGAAAGTGAGGACTGTAGATGCTGGGTGACCAGAGTAGAATGTGAGGCACTGGAAAAGCACAGCGGGTCAGGCAGCATCCAAACAGCAGGTGAATCAACGTTTCAGGCATAAGCTCCTCGGTTGCTGCCTGACCTGCTGTGCTTTTCCAGCACCACACTCTCGAAGGCTAATCTGTTGTCCCAGTAAGCCTCAGTAGCAGGATTTGCAGCTTTCTTGCAGCCAGGTCTATGTTATCTGTCTGTTTAGCTACAAGCATCTCGAACTGAATACTTTACTTCAAAGGCAAGCTCAGTTTCCTCTGTTGCAGAATATTTCAATTGAAGTAAACTCTTAGATAAAGTTGGACTCAAAACGTGTTCCTCACAATGAAAACTTAGTGCTCTGCCCACCCTAAAAGAAACAAAGAAGTCTGTCTCATTTACTTGACAATTTATACAAAAAGACTGTCTTAATGGAAATAGCCAATTTGAATGAAATGTTCTTGAGCGACAGGGGTACAATTTCACCTTTAGTATCACTGGTACAGATGCTTGTGCATCAGGATTGCATGTTAGTAATTCATGGCACAAAGCCATTGTGTTACATACATCATACAGACAAATCAACAGTCACAATTATAAATAATGCAGAATATTTGAACATTATGGAGTTCAACCTGGATAAATGCGAGGTGATGCATTTTGGAAGGTCAAATTTGAAAACTGAGTACAGGATTAAGGATAGGATTCTTGGCAGTGTGGAGGAACAGAGGGATCTTGGTGTGCAGGTACATTGATCCCTTAAAATTGCCACCCAAGTGGACAGGGTTGTTAAGAAAGAATATGGTGTTTTGGCTTTCATTAACAGGGGGATTGAGTTTAAGAGTCATGAGATCTTGTTGCAGCTCTATAAAACTTTGGTTAGACCGCACTTGGAATACTGTGTCCAGTTCTGGTCGCCCTATTATAGGAAAGATGTGGATGCTTTGGAGAGAGTTCAGAGGAGGTTTACCAGGATGCTGCCTGGAATGGAGGGCTTATCTTATGAAGAGATGTTGACTGAGCTCGGACTTTTTTCAGTGGAGAAAAGGAGGAGGAGAGGGGACCTAATTGAGGTATACAAGATAATGAGAGGCATAGATAGAGTCGATAACCAGAGACTATTTCCCAGGGCAGAAATGGCTAACATGATGGGTCATAGTTTTAAGCTGGTTGGAGGAAAGTATAGAGGAGATGTCAGAGGTGGGTTCTTTACACAGAGTTGAGAGAGCATGGAATACGTTGCCAGCAGCAGTTGTGGAAGCAAGGTCATTGAGGACATTTAAGAGACTGCTGGACATGCATATGGTCACAGAAGTTTGAGGGTGCAAACATGAGGATCAATGGTTGGCACAACATCGTGGGCTGAAGGGCCTGTTCTGTGCTGTACTGTTCTATGTTCTATGTATTACAACATATTTTGAAATAGCAACATTGAGGAGCTCGTTTTACTAAGATATGGAGCATATACTCAGACAATATACTTAGCACATTGAAGAGAAAGAAGAATTTATCAGAACATGAAAGAAGTGGATTAACTATAGCTGATGCTAGTTTCTAGTTAATATCCCATTGACCAAAGGGTATAATGGTTTGCTAGTGCTGAGCTCCTCACAACTGTACAGATAGAGACTGAAAAGTATGCAAAGTCAGTACTAAGTGGCCCAACAAACCTGTATCAAATAATGTATTCTGGTATCAATCACTACACAAAACTCTAGCCGTTTACAGCATCATATAATTTACACAAATTGTACAGTATAGTATAGGCTGTGGTCATTTGGCCCATTATGTTTTTGCCAGTTGGATCAAAGAACTATTGAACTGAATTTGGTCTAAGTTACAGGGTTAGTCCAGTGATGGGACAACTGATGTTAAGCCCATATCAGACATGAGACGTTAAGTATCAGGCCGCTCACAGATTAAGATCCCAGTAGGTTAAAAATCCCACCCCTGAGAGCACTTAACCAATCACAGGCTGCCAACTTTACATTACAGCTGAAAATGTGTTGCTGGAAAAGCGCAGCAGGTCAGGCAGCATCCAGGGAACACACGGTAGCACAACTGGCAGTGGTGGGTAATGCCATTAACTCACTGAATCACAGAACTGAGTGATGCAGAGTGAAGCTATTTGGCCCATCATGTCTGCATTGGTTTTCTGAGCATTTTAACTTAATGCTAATCTCCTACTTTTTGCTCATAATCCTGCAGATTGCTTCTACTTGCCTGTAATTCAGTGAAGTCTTCGTCAGGGATAATCACTGGATCCTTGGAGACAGACAAGTCGGGGTGGAGGGAGTAGGGGAATGCTGCCACTTTGGGGGTGGTGGAAACAGAGGTCTTCAAAGCAGCTTTCAGCAGGCAGTCTTTTAATCAAGCACTACCTCCTTCTGGAAGAGGAAATCCCCAGGAGACCACAGACCAACTTAAAAGGGGCTGCTGGCCACAGGAGATCACAGTGAGCTTGGAAGAATCCCTCAGCTACTCCTGAATTGGGCTCAGGGATAGGAACATTTAAGGGGCTCAATAATCAATCCAACTACGTGTGCATTTTGTGTAAGTCCATTCTAATAGGACACACTTTCCCATTAGTGGGAATGTGTAGAACAGCCTCTCTTGCAATTATGAAGGCCTCATCATCCACTTAGTCCCTTCCAGTGGGCTCCATTAAATTCCAGCCACTCAATCAGATCCAGTCCCCTGTCCTTCAGTCATAGGTCTGCACTTCTCCCTTCAAGTTATAGTCCAATTTCCTTTGGAAAGTTACTGCTGAATCTGCTTTCAAGCAGGATGCTCCAGATCATGATACAACAGGCCCTAT
Source organism: Chiloscyllium plagiosum (assembly GCF_004010195.1). Classification (NCBI taxonomy): domain Eukaryota; kingdom Metazoa; phylum Chordata; class Chondrichthyes; order Orectolobiformes; family Hemiscylliidae; genus Chiloscyllium; species Chiloscyllium plagiosum. Next base: position 2,480,099 of record NC_057716.1, on the reverse strand, counting down.
TTTACCCTCAATTCCTTCTAATTCCTGGGCAGTCGTCTTAAATCTGTGTCCTCTGATCACCGAACTGCCTTTCAATGCAATCAATCAGTTTTCTCCCATCTAATCTCATAAACTCTTCAAGTTTGAACATAAAGAACATGCTGAGGCCAACACCAGCAAAATATGATGATTATGGTCACATCCAAATAACAGCGGCAAAATGATGTCTGCTTTTCAAAATTAAGATTTCTTCACAATATATCTACATAAGTGCAAATAAAAATTCCATCAGATTGGCATAAATGTGTCTCAACTAATTGAGCCTTGGGAGATTTTTCTTTTTAAACTGTCTCCACTTTGGTTGAATCTTTGTCAGGATGCAAATCAGAGCAAGCAATCAAATGGATCAACTACCTTTCCTAAATTCACATTCATTTTTGAACTTATTAAAAATTATTTTTGCTATAAAACTATATATAATGCAAATTTGAAGGAAAAGGTACATTTTCTTCTCTACACACTAACTCACCTTCCAGCCTCTGATATACGACTGGATAATTAATGTCACATTCTTGAGTTGTAGATATTTCTTCCGTTGCTAAGTGAAGAGATCAAGGGAAGAGAAATGTTATCATTTTCTTGAAACAATATGTACCAGAGACAGATTAATTCAATTCCCCAAACTAAACTGACCATGCATAAATAATGATCTATGTTAACATCACTCCAATAAGAGATGACCAATTGCTGCTTCATAAGGTACTAAACCATACAGCCCAGAATGACACTGCCTTTGAATTCCAGTCTGTCCTCAGCCAAGATGCAGCGTAGAAACTACAATTGAACTCTGTGCCTCTGGGATGGAGATAGAGGGGGAAAAATGTCCAGTCAAATTCAATACAAAAACTGTGATCACTACCAGAAATATGGATTTCACATGAGGACTGGAAATGGCTCAGCTGTGACATGAATACTCTCTACGCTCATGACATGAATAATTGAATGAGGAAAAAAAGTAGCACCTATAAAGCCAAGACTTTGAAAAGAGTGAGGGACAAATAGAACCAGACATGGAAACGTAACAAGTTCAAACAGGAGGGGAACAGAATTTAAGTGCTTAGACCGAAGGGTCTGTTTCCATGCTGTACATCTCTAAAACTCTATGACTTATTTGTTCAATGCACTAACAGGCTAAGTAAATGGTATGAATAGGGGATGAAAGCTATTTTATTACTAATATTTGACACCTCTCCAAGTGGCTCAAAACTCTTGCACAGGAATGGCTATATTCTGGTTTTACGTTTATCTTTTTCTAACTGTCAGACTGGGTAACGGTGTCAAGTCAGTTGCTTTAATGATATTCTAATTCATCAATTACTGAGTACCATTAGAGACTTGACCCATGGCAATTTAATAGTATTCATCAGTACAGGAACTTCATACCTTAAAAGGCCTCCATTAGTGCTGGCATAGCTATTTGCAACATACAATTAAATAATAGAAAGAAGAACATCTCGAAGATCCAACAACATGATGGGACTTTGGCTATAATACACGTCATTAAAAATTCAACCCATGGAAAACAAAACTCACCACTGTGGGAGACATGTTCAGACAGGAAGAGATACATCATTTAAAACACCATGAACCACTGAAACACGTCAGTACAGTAGACAGGGAGATGCATTTAAAGTTCCAATCTCTAATCTTGCAATGTGCATTTTGTGGCATGCTAGACTGCACTTATCAAAATTCCACCTTCCCTTTACAAAACTCTTGGACTTGCAACACCAAGCAGTAAATGCAATTCACTACTGCAATGACAATAGAAAATATCAAAGAGGCACAGGTCACTCACTCTCCCCAGGAGAAAGACAGATTAACAACAGCCAGCCTGGGATTCTCAGAATTCTAGTGTGAAATCCAGTGGGCACTAAACTCCTGAAAGGGTAGCTTGTCTCGTGTAATCTAAAAGCTGCCTGATCTCAATTCTTTCAAGATCAAATTCAAGTAATATCTGTCTTGTGTAGATCCATAATTCCACAGGGGAACACAGCAGCACTACTTAAACTTTTATGAACCAGTACTTTTTACAAAGCAAGGTATTGCTGGACTGTAAACCACAGTTCCCTCAGGGAGTCCCAATACACAAACACATGCTTCTGTTGTCATGACTTTCAGTTTACAGCATTCTAATAATCTCCCTCTGTATTCTTGCCATGGGCACATGAGGTCAGAGAATGCAGACAGGTTCAGTCCTGCTAGAAACCAAAGGGAATGGTTTCCTCTATGAGCTCTGTGTTGTAACTTACATGTTATAAATTTGTTTATGACTGCATTACAGTGAGATCACAGGTGAAATCTTCACACTCTCACAATGGACATTCACAAAATCCAACAGCATCATTTATGATGTAGAGCTATAAAGCAAAGTTTGTCTACTTAATGACTAAATTACCAAGTTATTAGTTCAATGAAGGATAGGTTACGTTCTTTGTCACAGTCAAATTAAATTAAAATCTTTTGATCAAAATATATAGCATTGTCATCAAGTAATCCTGAATGATAAATTACAAGCTATTTATAAATAAAAATTATGTAAATTTTTTTTCTAAAAATTAAAGTAGTGTTTGGGAAGCATTTTCCTGATTTGGGAAGTATACTGTGAAACAATTGTTCAGAATATGCTAGGAAATAGATGCTGAATAGAGGCAGTATTATTAGCATGTAAATTAGCCAGCAAACTGTAGTGAGAACGTGAGACACCATGAATTGTGAATTGCTGAATGGTTCATGTTGCTCCCACCATCAGCTTCACAGAAATGGAAGGTTGTCATCAATCTCCCTGCAAATGTGAAGATATTGCTGGATTTGTGCTGTTAAAACAAATTATAACTAGCTGCAGGAAATCTGGTCTGGTATTTAATAATGGAAGTACCCCTTTATAAGCAAGTTTTCCACACTTGGAATATTGTGTTCAGTTCTGGTCACGTCATTATAGAAAGGATATGATAACTTGAGAGAGGGTGCAAAGGAGATTTACCAGGATGCTGCCTGGACTGGAGGGCATGTCTCATGAAGGAAGGTTGAGTGAGCTAGGGCTTTTCTTATTGGAGCGAAGGAGGACGAGAGGTAACTTGATAGAGGTGTACAAGATGATGAGAGGCATAGACTGGATAGCCAGAGACTTTTTCTCAGGACAGAATGGCTATCACAAGTGGCCATAATTTTAAGGTGATTGGAGGAAGGTTTAGGGGACATGTCAGTGGTCGGTTCTTTACACAGAGAGTGGTGGGTGTGTGGAATGCACTGCCAGCAATGTCGTAGAGTCAACTACATTAGGGACATTTAAGCAACTCTTGGATAGGCACGTGGATGATGGTAAAATGAAGCATACGTAGGTTAGTTTGATCTTAAAGTAGGATAAAAGGTCGGCACAGCATCGAGGGCCGAAGGGCCTGTCCTGTGCTGTGCTGTTCTATGTTTTTACATTCTTGCAATACAAGACAACCTTTCCAGCCCTAAAAGTCCTATTCTGGCCACTAGTGAATTACTTGAAAATGTGCCTTAATTAAATTTTTTCATACTTTTCTTTGTTTCTTAATCAAATCTTTCTTTATGTCTCTTCGTTGTGCACTAAATTTGACTCTACTTCATCCTCATCACCTATTCGGTGGTTCCTGTTTCATTTTCAGGCATTAAATCACCTGCTTAAGGGGATAACTATCAGTTTGGTGGTAACTGACTTTAGCTTTCTCTAATAAAAAAGGGAAATACTTTGGATACTAGAAATCTGAAACAAAAGCAGAAAATTGTGAAAAGATTCAGTTGGTTTGGCAGCACCTGTGGGAGAAAAACAGAGTTAATGCTTAAGCTCTGAAAGGATTCGCTCGCCACAGATGCTGCCAGACCTGATGAGCATTTTCTATTTTTATCTTAGATGTCCATAGAAATAAAAATTTTTGAGCTAAAAGGCAAGGAAAGCAATCTGATGAAGGGTCTAACAATGTAAATGGTGTCAAACAGCATGGCTATGTTGTGAAAATCACACTGTCATTTGCCATGAGGTCATATTGATATCCCATGGGCTGATCCCCTACCCACGTGATCCAAACAATGAGTATGGAGCTGCTTTTCATCTCTGCAAACCCCTCCAGCCTGACAACTGCACTCAGAGATCTGCACTCCTCCCATTCTTACTTATCCTGATTTAAATTGTTTCGCCAATGGCAGCATATTTTCAGCTCGTCAACTCCGGAACTCCATCCCTCATCATCTATCCTAATAACTCTGTGAAACTGTATTTGTCAAGTTTTGTGAAGTGCCTCAGAACTCTAATTGCTGTTGCTCTTGCTCACCCCACTGACGCACAGCTTGAAATAGGTTTAGAAGCCTCATGTAAGGATATAGATGGACCCAGCTATGTTGAGGTAGGATGGCAGGAACTGTAATAAGGAAGCTCCTGGCCAGTTTACTTTTTAAAAAAATGATGCAGTGCAGGAAGCTCTAGAGAAACCCACTTACAAAATGTCTCTTAGTCCAAGCTGAAATAATGATCTGGCTCTTCTTCATCAACAGGAAGTTTGTGCGGCATTTCCAGCCACGATAGATCTTCTGAATAAGCGTGGCCAGATCTTCCAGACGGCGCTTTCTCAGATCTTCCAGCTCAAACAGCTGCAGAAACCAACGCAGTAACACAATAGTTAGGGCCAATGTGAAGGTCAAGGTGAATTTAACTTGTCTGACTCAGAGATCACATCAAAGAAGTTCCCACTGTATTGGCATTACACTCAGCTCAAAGTAGGATGCACCAAGTGGAGAAGTTAGTAGCTTTTTCTTTGTAAACAGAGGAGTGATAGGATATGATCACTACCAGAAACAGAAGTTGTATACTGAAGAACTTTTCAAGTAGAAAGGGATTAACATTTTGAAAGAGAATAAAATAAAGAGTAGAATGAGAAAAATAAGGTCATTAATCCTTTTGAAAGGTTTATATCTAATATGCCCTGTAGCCTTCTTTGATGCTTATTTCTAAGACTCAATGGTGACATGTTATTTTATAATTACATGCTGGTTTATTATTTGGATATATAGTCATGACTTAGATCAGTTACTAGAACCAAAGTACTTCTGGTTAATTTCAAATTACACAGCCAGACATTTTACTTGATTGCTTTTTCAGGAATGCTTCTGAAACTATAAACACAAACCAATAATGCGCTCAAATTAATTACTTGATAGGATTGCGACCACCCTGTATTTAACTTAAATGCTGGATTAATGTTCTTAACTGTTGCTGAAATGCAAATCCACTGAAACTTGAGATAACGGGGAAGGTTACAACAGGGGATTACCTACCGTTCTGGGATTTCGAATGAATATCTTTGATCTACCATATGAAAACTCTTCAGGAGGGATCTGAAGTTCTGTCAGCAGCACTTTAACACCATCCCTTAAATTAAATGAATATAACAAGTAGTTTTAGTTAGTACCAAAAAATGACATGAAGTTTCGCCCTTTGGGTATTAAATTTATTTCACATTCCACTTTGTAATTTTGCACAATTGTTGCAGAAGATCACTCTGAAATGAAGTGAACATTTTGAGAATGTGTTGAAATTTATGTTCAAAGCTTGCTTTTACAACATTATGTGGGTTGTTCAAGTGAAGTGTGATGCCTGAATGCATTGTAATCACCCAGCTAATCACACTAACAGCAACTTTTGTTTAACACACTCTTGATTTTGGCAGTGAAATAAACATTTGGTTCATGTTAATATTTGAAGACACTAATTCCATCATAGCACTTTCATCGATCAAATAGTTGACCCACACTTAATAGGAAGATTCCAGGTACAAAGATCTGGCAGCATCTAAAGGGAGAAAAACAGTGTTATGTTTCCAGTTCAATTCTGACAAAGGGCCACTGGCATAAAACATCAACATTGTATTTCTCTCTACAGATGTTGCCAGAACCACTATGTTTCTCCAGCACTCACTGTTCTTGTTTCAGATTTTCTGCATCCACAATCAGAGAGTCATACAGCACAGAAACAGACACTTCAGTCCAACCAGTCCATGTCAACCATAATCCCAAACTAAACTAGTCCCACCTGCTTGCTCCTCCAAACCTTTCCTATTCATGTGCTTATCCGAGTGACTTTTAAATGTTGTAATTGTACCCACATCCATCACTTCCTCAAGAAATTTATTCATCACATGAACCACTCTGTGTAAATGATTTGCCCCTCATGTCTTTTTTCAATCTCTCTCCTCTCACCTTAAAAGTGTGCCCCCAGTCTTGAAATCCCACATCTTAGGGAAAAGACGACTTCCCAACTCCTAGCCTCAAAGGCCTGAGCAATGAAGAAAGCGTGTTAAATGCCTTTTAAACCACCCTGTCTATACATAATGCAAACTTCAAAGAATTATGCAGCTGAATCCTAGCCTTTTGAACTTGTTATGGGAAGATCCCCAGGTTTGTTTCCTGGTCTATGCTTCCCAGCTTATTGATAGAGCTTGACCAGTGGTAGGGATTTGATCGTGGGTTTGAGATCAGTCTCCAGCTCCTTCTTCAGGTAGCGTGCCTTCTTTGTACCAATATCAACTGAACATGTACGGGGCTCCTCTATCATCTGCCTGCAGGGTTGACTAACTTTCTGAAACTCTTATAATGGCAACTTGAACAACTAGTAGCCATGGACACATTCAGAATAAATGACAGGGCAGGGGGAGGACAAAAAATATTGAGACAAAATACTGGCAAAAAAGAAAGAAAGATTAAACCCTCTCCTGCACTGTAGAAGAACAAAAAAATACCCCAGTGCTGAAGAAACTGGCACAGGTCTGGCAGCACCTGTGGAGACAGAGCATTAAGAGTTAATATTATGAGTCAAACATGACTCATTTTAAGAACTTGAATATCACTATATGCTGTGTTCCAATGAATGAGGTAGTGCAGTATGTATATATTTACAAGTGTTAATCATCAAGGTAATTCATGTTGTGCTCAGTAGCCCAACTCCTTCACACCCTTTCCTCTTTAGATAAAACCCAACTATTATCCTGACTTTATTATTTGTCGTCTCAGAGGCATTCAGTATTAATGAACTTACCTCCTTAGGGATATCACTGACAACTTGCGAGGAGAATATCCTTCCTGAAATATCTTCCTTCATGTCAATAATGGGTGGCACTGCACAGTAGTCTGGAGTCTTATAACCCAATGTCTTGAAATTGGGTACTGTGCTCATGAGCTACTGGGAGGTTTTATAGGCCCCAACTCAATTCTGAAGCCATTAAACCACTCCAGCTAATAAGGAATAATTGTTACTTACAAGCAACTATTACACGTTTGCTGCATTGCCACCAGGGTTTCACTTTTCCATCGGTTATTGCAAACTAACATAAAAGTGAACGGGAAAGACAAAAGCATCAAATGAGAGCAGGCGAGTTCTGCCCCATGTCCTAGCCAATATTTCACCAGGAACTAGCAATAAAAAGACACATTAATCTCAGTATCATATTTGTTTGCAATGTACAAACCAGTTGCTACACCTTCTGCCTTCTAAAATTGACTACATTTGGAGAAAGATCTCATTGTCTGTAAAACACAGTGGGACTTTGAGATCATGAAAGATGACACATAAATGCACATTTTATTTTTTCTCCAATTGTGACTGCGAATATTAACTTGTGAAGAATGGCCATTGAAGGAGGGATCACCAGATTTATGTGCTCAGATGTTCCACAAACTCACTCTCTCTTTAACACCCTGAAAGGTCAATTGGACCAACGTTCTCTCTGCTTAGTCCCGGAGACAATCAAAAGAAGGGGTGCCGGAAACACGCAGCAGGTCAGGCAGCATCCAAGGAGGAACAGAGTCGATGTTTCAGGCATAAGCCCTTCATCAAGAATGTCCTGATTAAGAGCTTATTTCCGGAAGGTTGACTCTCCTGCTCCTTGGATGCTGCCTGACCTTCTGTGCTTTTCCAACACCACACTTTTCGACTCTGACTCTCCAGCATCTGCAGTCCTCATTTGTCTCAATCCTGGAGTGACTAGACCAACCATAATGCTTCAACTTACTGTGTGGTATTGTGGCCCAGTGATTAGCACTGGTGCCTCACAGCACCAGTGTGTGGGGGGGGTATGTGCGTGGGGGG
>NC_057716.1:2458975-2468526 GCF_004010195.1 Chiloscyllium plagiosum | reverse complement strand
GGGTGCGTGGGTCGGTGGGGGTGCGTGGGTCGGTGGGGGTGGGCATGTGCGCGCGAGAGCCAGGTTCTCCTGTTTGCTCCAACAGTCCAAAGACGTGCAGGTTTAAGTGGACTGGTCATACTAAATTGCCTTGTAGCATCCAAGAATGTGTGGGATAGGTGGTAAAGATGGGGTTATAGGAAAGGGTGCAATGCTCCTCTGAGTGCCAGTGGTGCTCGATGGGCCAAATGGCCTCTTTCTGCATGGTAGGGATTCTCTGGGCATAGTCTGCAAATAGAAACTCCATCCCCTGACCTCACTGTACGTCTCAGTGTTTAGCTTCACTGAATCACTGGGGAAGATCGAGCACATTTATTTTCAAAAATTAAACTTTCAGCATTGCAAGGAAAAGAATGAAGAATAAAAGATACGTTCTCCACTATTTCCAAACCATCATTATCATTAAAACTGGATAGGATTTCCGTACCTTGAACCTTGCCGCCAGTGGGGCCACGTCTGTGAACAGAGCATCTTGTATCTCTCCAGGCAGGACTCGTAAGGCTGCTTGAAAGCATATCCTGCCCGTCGCACACGCACATTCTCCATCAGGCCCAGGTACCTGACTTGGTGACGGACTAAAGCCTCAGCAAAGATGTGTGGAGCTTTCTGGTCATTTGGCTTGATGCATCTGAAATGTAGCCAGGTTACAACCACTTTCCAACTCCACATAAGCAACATGAGACTTGCTCGCAAACAAATATACCCTCTTTTAAATGGTGAGATGGTCAGATACTCTATCTTCTCACTTGACATCACTAAGGTTCAATGAATTGAGCGAGGCAGTTCTAGCTTTGAGGGGAAGGAGGCAAAGTCTCTAAAGTATATCTAAAATGATTCTATGATTAAGTGCAGAAGAAAGCCATTCAGCCCATCATGCTTACACCTCTAATGCATTTAGCTTCCCTGTTTACCAGAAACTGATATAAATTCAGTGGCTACATGAGGAGGTCAAAGATTAGGGATACTGCAACAAGTAACTCACCTCCTATTTCTGAATATGCATGTATTATCTAATGCTTAATCTCACGTTTCATCCTACTTGAATTATTGTGCACGTTAAAATGTAATTAAAAAATGCTCCTACCTGATATAGTTGGGATTTTTGGTTTGTAGATTTTTCATCAAAGTTGCAACAGAAGCTTTGAACTGTGACCCTGCTGTAGGTGGCCTCTTCAAGGACATCTTCACCGGATTTCCTTCTGGGAAGAGGGATTTGACTAACACATGATTGGTCTTCCACATGGCTTGTGACAGGTCGCGATACAGCAGATCATTGTTTTTATCCACAAATCCTTCGACGTGGTACATAACCTTGATGGTAAAACAAATATTGATGGCATGATCTCCAATGGCAGGACACCCATCAAGTACATTTCACCCAATCATGACAAGCACTATGCTCTTAAACAGGCCTACTTGTTTGAGAATTGGCATGATCACAGGAAAGTCATCATAACATGCAAATTGTATACTTTGATAAAGAAAGTATTTTAAAATTAGAATAGTATCAAGTTTAACTAAAGAAATTTGGAGAGAGCAAAAGACACTGAGATGACCAGGAAGTAGATTGTTCATTATAATGCACAATGAAACAACTGGGTACTCTTCTATTTACAGCAATGTATGATACCGAAGCCAGGAAAAACACCATCTCCTATATGTGTCTAGCAGTGATAAGAAGCTTGAGAAAATAACCACAATCTTTGGATAAAAGAATGCTCAACATTTTTGCATCTTTATCTGTACCTTGCCAGCATAGTGCTGGATCCTGAAGCAGTTGTGAGGCAAAGTAGTATCATTAAGGAAACGAGAACTTTTGCTCATTCTGCTTTCAAAGCGCTCATGTACAGCACACACTTGATTAAGTTTCTCTAGGAAGGTCTCATCTGTCACTGTCCCAGGCCGCAAGCATTCTTCATCCAACATTGCCAGGATTCCATTTGTATTCTAAAAAATTAAACACACAGAAATTGAGATCTCTTAAATTATGAACTATCATTTATGGTTCTATGACATTTTGATATATGCGCATACAAGTGCACGTGCACATATATTTGGTTAGTGCACGATAGTGAAGGATGAGACAGTACTGAACAATTCAAGCTTTGCTGTAGGACATGCATTTCCCAAATATTTTTGGACTGCTGTTCAAAATTCCAGAACAACATCATAAAACAAAATAAAGGTGACTAAGGAGGTGGACGAGGGGAAAGCGGTAGATGTGGTGTATATGGATTTTAGTAAGGCGTCAAGCCCTGGGAAACTATTTACCTTAATGTTTCAAGACATCTAACACCCCCTCCTTCATAATATCGATGTGCCCCTGACTCGTCTTACCATCATCCATGTAGATAAGCTGCAGAACTGGGCAGAAAGGTGGCAAATAGAGTTCAATGTATGTAAGTGTGAGGTGATTCACTTTGGTAAGAGTAACAAAAAGATGGGGTACTGGGCTAATTGTCGGATACTTGCTAGTGTGGATTATCAGAGGGATCTTGGTGTCCATGTACACAGATCTCTGAAAGTTGCCACCCAGGTAAATAGTGCGGTGAGGAAGGCATATGGCGTACTGGCTTTTATTGGTAGAGGGATTGAGTTCCGGAGTCCTGGGGTCATGTTGCAGTTGTATAAGACTCTGGTGCGGCCGCATCTGGAATATTGTGTGCAGTTTTGGTCGCCATACTATAGGAAGGATGTGGAGGCACTGGAACGGGTGCAGAGGAGGTTTACCAGGATGTTGCCTGGTATGGAAGGAAGATCGTATGAGGAAAGACTGAGACACTTGGGGCTGTTTTCATTAGAGAAAAGAAGGTTTAGGGGTGACTTGATTGAGGTGTACAAGATGATTAGGGGGTTAGATAGGGTTGACAGTGTGAACCTTTTCCCGCGTATGGAGTTGGGTATTACAAGGGGGCATAGCTTTAAAGTAAGGGGTGGTAGGTATAAGACAGATGTTAGGGGTAGGTTCTTTACTCAGCGAGTTGTGAGTTCATGGAATGCCCTGCCAGTAGCAGTGGTGGACTCTCCCTCATTATGGGCATTTAAGCGGGCATTGGATAGGTATATGGAGGATAGTGGGTTAGTATAGGTTAGGTGGGCTTGGATCGGCGCAACATCGAGGGCCAAAGGGCCTGTACTGCGCTGTATTCTTCTATGTTCTATAACAAATTGGTTTTCCAAATATAATGTTATCAAGTATCATATCATTTAAAGGACATGTCCCTCTCAAAAGCAACAAACCTTTTTTCATCCTATTTGTTGGGACCTCTGCAATGTGTGTTCAGCTGCTGCTAAATAGCCATCATCTACTATATCATCATTTAAAACTGTTGGTAGTAACTTAGCACAATAACTTCAGTCCACAAATGAGAAAAATGCTAACCATATCTTAATTGATGGTACTTCCATATAATTTTACTCATTTCTAGAAACAATTGGTTCAAATGTGGTTCAACTTGAGCTGTACCCATAACTTAGCCAAAAGAGTTCCTGAACTCACTGTATAAATGTAGATCTAGATTAGAAGAGTTGATGTTTGAATTGCAGGAGGGGTTGACTGGTGCTGAGCCATGTGACCCTCCCATCAGATGATTCTAAAGCTGCATTGACACAGGTCAGTGGATCACCTGCTCAGTTATTGAAAACTAATGTCTACTGGGGGAAGCTAAAATTAGAAAAACAAATGGGAGAAAAAAAAGGGCTTTTTTCCCCTCATTTTATCTTCAAACAAGGCGGCATTGAATGCAGGGTATCAGATTGTACTAGATAATGGGTAAAGATGTGGATGACAGCAGCTTCTACCTGGCCTTTGCAAAGGCAGGTCCAATCAACATTACTTTGTGCGGCTCCATGCATTTCACTAAACCCGTCAAGAGATCAAACCCAGCAATTAGTTCGTGTTTGCTGATACTGCACATATATTACACATAATCCTGAGTCAAACTTCTCCAGCTACTGTTTTAGAAATCATAGAATGTCTACAGTATGAAAGTAGGCATTTCAGTCCATCGAGTCTATACTGACCCTCTGAACAGCACCGTTGCCCCCCGCCCCCCCGCTTATCCTTATAACCCTGCATTCCCCATGACTAATCCACCGAGCCTGCACATCCCTGGACACTATGGGCAATTTAGTGTGGCCAATCCACCTAACCTGCACGTTTTTGGACTGTGGGAGGAAACCGGAGCAACCAGACAAAGCCCACGCAGATACAGGGAGTGTGCGCAAACTCCACACGGACAGTCACCCATGGGTGGAATTGAACCCATATTCCTGGCATTGTGAGGCACCATGCCACCCCTTTAGTTAAATTAGCCTAGCAACACTAAAAAAAAAACTTCCAGCTCGGCGAACAGAACCACAGCAACGAGCACCCGAGCTACAAATCTTCTCACAAACTTTGAACACTAAAAAAGGAAACCAATTGATCCGAATGGTCCATAATGCCAGTATTTCTTTGCACGCGAGCCTCCCTCCGATATAAGTGGAACTTTACAGTGCCTCAGATTCCACATCCAGGCTCCATCAATGCTGTGTTTCAGGAGGCCTATTGTAATGCTAGCAATGGGCAGTTTTTCCAATGGTGTTCCAAGAGAAGTACAACTTCCTGTTAGGGTGGGGGGCAGAATTTCCACCTGCGGGGTGAGGCAGGGGTAGTGTTGGTCAAGCACAGCCAGACTTGATATCAGCTTTCAATCCAGGACGAGGGACCTGACCTGCAGCCCTCCCCCACCACCCTCAGGTATACAATTTGGCTCTATTATTCCCCTATCCACCCTGTTGCTGTATTCCAATCAGCCTCATTTGCAGACCTTTCTTTCAAATGCATCAACAAAAATCTGCTTCAGAGATTTTAAGTACCAGTGAGCTCCATATTCTTACAACTTTTGATATGTTTTATTCGTACATTTTAAAAGATTTCAGAAAAGAGATTTAATTAAACACTTATTTTTTTAAAAAAAATTGTCAATTCTTTGCACAATCAAACTGGTAAGGTCCAACTTACGTTTTCAATCAGTTCACAGATGATGGCATTGTTGAAGTACTCAATATGAGTCCATTCAATTCCCTGTGAAGTATATGAACATGATTACTGCAGCAAAATATCACTTCTTCTGATAATCTTTCAACATTTGGCCTAAGCCAGCTTCTGTTTATATCTTCGTTCCGGTTGAGGATTTTTTCCAATGCACAATGACACTCTAAATTGGAAACATTGCAATGTTCCTCTCAGCCAGTATTTGATTCAATTACAAACATTTCATTTGAAAAGCTTCCAATTATGCTTCCATTCCATTCCCCAAACCAAGTCAATTTCCCATGCACTTCATGGGAAACAGTCCAGGAACCTACGTCATGGCACAAGGTCACTTCAGTCACTTTGATGCACGCAGTCTATTTTCCAAGGAAAGCCATTTTTTGATCAGATGCCTTCCTAAACAAATCTGCAATTTTCTTAAACAACAAGCACGAGATAGTTGCTACTTATGGTGAAAAATGTTCTGGGTTATTTGTAAATAATTTCTATGCAATTATCAACAATAGCTTCATCTTTGCAAGAAACAAAGTTGCAATGTACACACCTTAACACTGGTGTTAGTTCATCCTAATTGCAAATTTGTTTAAATAAAAGCTACATACTGAAGGAATATATTCGGACACGAAGAGAAATACAGGACATTGGAAAGATTCCAGAAAGACCAGCAGACAAGACAAGATCTAGATTTAGGAACAAGAACAGAGTACAAGTACCTGCAAGGAGTCTTTGCACAGCCATTAGCAAGGCATCAATAGCAGCAAGCAAGAAAGGGATTCAAAGGGGCTACAGCACAGAAAAAGAACAGAGTTTTAAAAGACAAAGACATGCAGTCAACAGTTATGTGGGAAGTATCAAGTGTTCTTTAATACTCTTTATATGAAGAATCTTATGAACACAATAAAACAATTTTATACCTAAAAACTCAATACCTACAAACTTACATATACAAAACATTTTTGCACATCCGAGAAAGACAACATAACACGCTATTGCTGAAATTCATTAAGCCAGTGGAAAGCTGGGAGGTTTTACTGTGATAGTGGCAAGGGCTGTTTACAAAAACATGTGTTTAAATGCTCAACATTTCATTAAAAATATACACAAAAAGTTATTACCTTGTATTACAGATTATTTGTGACCCCACGTAAACAATTTTATTTTTGCCATTTTCACACAGACAATTCATGGTAGTGCTGGGTTTTATAGTTTCTCTCTTATTCTAACTCAGCTTTTGGATTTCAGAATAGGTCCATGTTGAACAGTTTTTTCCCCTCATCTTTTCTTTATTTCTCAGTTCCTCAGGACAAGAGGTAAAGTACACAAGCAGCTGCACATTGGAGGTACAGTATATTGCAAATCATCGGAGTGAGGTTCAAAAGCAAATATGGCTTATTTACAAATCGAAAACTGAAATTGCTGAAGAAACTCAGCAAGTCTGGCTGCATCCAGGGAGAGAAAACAGAATCAATGTTTAAGGCCCAGAGACCATTCATCAAATCTGAAGAGTTTCTCCAGCAATTTCTGGCTTTGTTTCCGATTTCTAGCATCCACAGTTCTTGGTTTTATTTTACTGCCTTTTGTCCATTTGCTTCCTTGCATTCCCTAAACATTTGCTCTTGTACTATTTTCTCTTTAGCTACAGTTTGCTCCAACTTCACTAAATTGCTCATCACATCCAGTCTCAACTACATCGACACACCCCTTACAGGGATACCATCCCCTACTCTCCATGAACTCTAACTTGTGGAAACTCAATGATACAACAATATCGTACTCAGCTATTATTCTGTCCATGTGATATTCATTGATTCTCTGCTCCCATATCCCAGATTTAAAATGATTAACTTGTTCTCAAATCCTACCCATGACTCACCACATTCTCTCTCTGCCCCAGCCTCAGACCCCATATTGCACTCCCTGAATACTATTTTTCTAACTAATGTCTTTTATGTACTTCTGTCTTTAGACATAGAACATAGAAGAATACAGCGCAGTACAGGCCCTTCGGCCCTCGATGTTGCGCCGATCCAAGCCCACCTAACCTACACTAGCCCACTATCCTCCATATGCCTATCCAATGCCCGCTTAAATGCCCATAATGAGGGAGAGTCCACCACTGCTCCTGGCAGGGCATTCCATGAACTCACGACTCGCTGAGTAAAGAACCTACCCCTAACATCTGTCCTATACCTACCCCCCCTTAATTTAAAGCCATGCCCCCTTGTAATAGCTGACTCCATATGTGGAAAAAGATTCTCACTGTCAACCCTATCTAAACCCCTAATCATCTTGTATGACACTATGCTTTCCTCTCTGGAATTGCCTTACTAAAATCCTCTTGTTCTCACCCCTTTAAAAAGTCTCCTCAGAACGCATCCATTTGTTATTTCACTCTTTTTTTCCTTGATTGGTTCCATGATACAAATGTTTGAAAACACATACCAACTGATTCAAGAACAGCTTTGTTCCCGCTGATATCCAGATTTATGAATGGACCTCTCATATTAAAATTGATCCTTCTCTGCACCTTCTCTGTAACTATAACACTACATTTTGCATTCCGTTCTATTACCCTATGTACTCATGTAAGGCATGATTTGTCTGGTTAGCAAAACAACAATTTTCACTGTATGTGAATACATCTGACAATAATAAATCAAATCAAATTCTCCTTCCAGGAAGTCACTGTGGGAAATTCTTATCCTGAAAGTGCTGTGCGATTGAATGCTATTGGCATTGTGTATCTTTAAATAAAGGGCTCTGTTCAGTCCTTTCCTCTGTCTTATTTGACCACCCATTTTCCTTTAAAGATAGTTGAGACAGGAAAATCCATTAAGAGGTTTAGCAGAGATTAATTCCTGTCCATATGTGTTATTTTTTAAATATAGAAGTAGTGCTGGTTTGCAATTACCAGCACATTTTAGGGATGATCAGCCTAAACATGAAAATGTTGCAGTATTTCTTTACTCACTGCTTTTCACAATATAAAATAATAAATTGTCAGAAGCTGTGTTTTGTCAAATGTTTCCTTTTTTGTTCAAATTACATTTTCCTTTAACACAATAAGTCTAAGAGTTGAGAGGTGGATTCTCGGGTTTCAGATCCACCTGAGAGGTTGAATTTCCCAAAGCAAGGGTGCCCAGCATTTGATCAATTAGATACTGCACCTGCCAGCGGCGAAAACACTATTTCCTTAAAATCTGTTTCCTCTTAGGTGCAGAGAATACTAATTTGAACAATCCACTAACATCAGCAGCACCACCTTTATGTTTAAAAAGAAGCGAACTTCATGAGCAATGAGGCTGCTTAGTGATCAATGCCATCTTCTCAAGGGCAAACCTTCCAATCTTGACCACCCTTCAAAGGGTTTAGAAAAGATTTACAAGTTTAACAACATCCGTCCTATAGCAGGGAGACCAAAAATGAACACTGTATTCTAAAAGTGGCCTCACCAATGTCGTATACAGCTGTAATATGACCTCCCAACCTCTATACTCAACGCATTGACCAGTAAAGGCAATCATGCCAAATACCTTCTTCACCACCCTGTTGACCTGCGACTTGACTTTCAAGGAACTATGTACTCGTACTCCTCGGTCTCTTTGCCAGCAACTCTCTTCAGGCCCTACCATTAAATAAAGTGCTGGTCTGGTTTGTCTTGCCAAAATGCAACAGCTCATACTTATCTAAATTATCATACTTATCTAAATTAACATACTTAACTAAATTAACCTCTACTTGCCTGTCCTTGGCCTATTGGCCCATCTGATCAATATCTCGTCAAACTCGGAGATAAATGTCTTCACGGTCCATACCACCACCAAGTTTGGTGTCATTTGCAAACTTACTACCCATTCCTCCTATATTTACCTTAAAATCATTTATATAAATGACAAAAAGCAGTGGACCCAGCATTGATCCTTGTGGCACGTCGCTGGTCACAAGCCTCTGAAAAACAACCCTCTAACATTACCCTCTGTCTCCTACCTGCAAGTCAATTCTGTAACCAATTGGCTAGCTCTCCCTGGATTTGAACTGATCTAACCTTGCTAACCAGGGTACCATGCTGAACCTTGTTGAACACAGCTAGACAATAGCTATTGCTCTGCCTTCATCAATCTTCTTTGTCAATTCTTCAGAAAACTCAATTAAGTTAGTGAGACATGATTTCCCACGCACAAAACAGTCTTGCCTTTTTAAGTGCATGTAGATCTTGTCCCTCAGATCCTCCTTCAACAATTTACCCTACACTGACATCAGGCTCTGGATTAGTGGTGCTGGAAGAGCACAGCAGTTCAGGCAGCATCCGAGGAGCAGTAAAATCGACGTTTCGATTTTAAAAAGCCCTTCATCAGGAATAAAGGCAGAGAGCCTGAAGGGTGGAGAGATAAGCTAGAGGAGGGTGGGGGAGTGGGGAGAAAATAGCATAGAGTACAATAGGTGAGTGGGGGAGGGGATGAAATTGATAGGTCGG